>NW_027141586.1:2202500-2492500 GCF_036365525.1 Heterodontus francisci
CTGTCCAGCATGGGGCATTGTGCTGACCATACTAGAGCCCTGTGCAGCATGGGGCATTGTGCTGACCACACTAGAGCCCTGTCCAGCATGGGGCATTGTGCTGACCATACTAGAGCCCTGTCCAGCATGGGGCATTGTGCTGACCATACTAGAGCTCTGTCCAGCATGGGGCACTGTGCTGACCATACTAGAGCCGTGTCCAGCATGGGGCATTGTGCTGACCATACTAGAGCTGTGTCCAGCATGGGGCACTGTGCTGACCATACTGGAGCCCTGTCCAGCATGGGGCATTGTGCTGACTATACTAGAGTCCTGTCCAGCATGGGGCATTGTGCTGACCATACAAGAGCCCTGTCCAGCATGGGGCATTGTGCTGACCATACTAGAGCTCTGTCCAGCATGGGGCACTGTGCTGACCATACTAGAGCTCTGTCCAGCATGGGGCATTGTGCTGACCATACTAGAGCCCTGTGCAGCATGGGGCATTGTGCTGACTATACTAGAGCTCTGTCCAGCATGGGGCACTGTGCTGACCATACTAGAGCCCTGTCCAGCATGGGGCATTGTGCTGACCACACTAGAGCCCTGTCCAGCATGAGGCACTGTGCTGACCACACTAGAGCCCTGTCCAGCATGGGGCATTGTGCTGATAATACTAGAGCCCTGACCAGCATGAGGCACTGTGCTGACCACACTAGAGCCCTGTCCAGCATGGGGCATTGTGCTGACCATACAAGAGCCCTGTCCAGCATGGGGCATTGTGCTGACCACACTAGAGCCCTGTCCAGCATGGGGCACTGTGCTGACAATACTAGAGCCCTGTCCAGCATGGGGCATTGTGCTGACCATACTAGAGCCCTGACCAGCAGGAGGTACTGTGCTGACCACACTAGAGCCCTGTCCAGCATGGGGCATTGTGCTGACCATACAAGAGCCCTGTCCAGTATGGGGCATTGTGCTGACCATACTAGAGCCCTGTCCAGCATGTGGCACTTTGCTGACCATACTAGAGCCCTGTCCAGCATGGGGCATTGTGCTGACCATACAAGAGCCCTGTCCAGCATGGGGCACTGTGCTGACCACACTAGTGCCCTGTCCAGCATGGGGCATTGTGCTGACCACACTAGAGCCCTGTCCAGCATGGGGCATTGTGCTGACCATACTAGAGCTCTGTCCAGCATGGGGCATTGTGCTGATCATACTAGAGCTCTGTCCAGCATGGGGCATTGTGCTGACCATACTAGAGCTCTGTCCAGCATGGGGCATTGTGCTGACCATACTAGAGCTCTGTCCAGCATGGGGCATTGTGCTGACCATACTCGGGCCCTGTCCAGCATTGGGCAATGTGCTGACCATACTAGAGCTCTGTCCAGCATGGGGCATTGTGCTAACCATGCTGGAGCCCTGTCCAGCATGGGGCATTGTGCTGACCATACTAGAGCCCTGTCCAGCATGGGGCATTGTGCTGATAATACTAGAGCAATGTCCAGCATGGGGCATTGTGCTGACCATACTAGAGCCCTGTCCAGCATGGGGCATTGTGCTGATAATACTAGAGCCCTGTCCAGCATGGGGCATTGTGCTGACCATACTAGAGCCCTGTCCAGCATGGGGCATTGTGCTGACCATACGAGAGCACTGTCCAGCATGGGGCATTGTGCTGACCATACTAGAGCCCTGTCCAGCATGGGGCACTGTGCTGAGCACTCTAGAGCTCTGTCCTGCATGGGGCATTGTGATGACCACACTGCAGCCCTGTCCAGCATGGGGCACTGTGCTGACCATACTAGAGCTCTGTCCAGCATGGGGCATTGTGCTGACCATACTAGAGCCCTGTGCAGCATGGGATATTGTGCTGACCACACTAGAGCCCTGTCCAGCATGGGGCATTGTGCTGACCATACTAGAGCCCTGTCCAGCATGGGGCATTGTGCTGACCATACTAGAGCTCTGTCCAGCATGGGGCACTGTGCTGACCATACTCGAGCCGTGTCCAGCATGGGGCATTGTGCTGACCATACTAGAGCTCTGTCCAGCATGGGGCACTGTGCTGACCATACTGGAGCCCTGTCCAGCATGGGGCATTGTGCTGACTATACTAGAGTCCTGTCCAGCATGGGGCATTGTGCTGACCATACAAGAGCCCTGTCCAGCATGGGGCATTGTGCTGACCATACTAGAGCTCTGTCCAGCATGGGGCACTGTGCTGACCATACTAGAGCTCTGTCCAGCATGGGGCATTGTGCTGATCATACTAGAGCCCTGTGCAGCATGGGGCATTGTGCTGACTATACTAGAGCTCTGTCCAGCATGGGGCACTGTGCTGACCATACTAGAGCCCTGTCCAGCATGGGACATTGTGCTGACCACACTAGAGCCCTGTCCAGCATGAGGCACTGTGCTGACCACACTAGAGCCCTGTCCAGCATGGGGCATTGTGCTGATAATACTAGAGCTCTGTCCAACATGGGGCATTGTGCTGACCATACTAGAGCCCTGTGCAGCATGGGGCATTGTGCTGACTATACTAGAGCCCTGTCCAGCATGGGGCATTGTGCTGACCATACTAGAGCTCTGTCCAGCATGGGGCACTGTGCTGACCATACTAGAGCTCTGTCCAGCATGGGGCATTGTGCTGACCATACTAGAGCCCTGTGCAGCATGGGGCATTGTGCTGACTATACTAGAGCCCTGTCCAGCATGGGGCATTGTGCTGACCATACTAGAGCTCTGTCCAGCATGGGGCATTGTGCTGACCATACTAGAGCTCTGTCCAGCATGGGGCATTGTGCTGACCATACTAGAGCCCTGTCCAGCATGGGGCACTGTGCTGACCATACTAGAGCCCTGTCCAGCATGGGGCATTGTGCTGACCATACTAGAGCTCTGTCCAGCATGGGGCATTGTGCTGACCATACTAGAGCCCTGTCCAGCATGGGGCACTATGCTGACCACTCTAGAGCCCTGTCCAGCATGGGGCACTGTGCTGACCATACTAGAGCCCTGTCCAGCATGGGGCACTGTGCTGACCATACTAGAGCTCTGTCCAGCATGGGGCATTGTGCTGACCATACTAGAGCCCTGTCCAGCATGGGGCACTGTGCTGACCATACTAGAGCTCTGTCCAGCATGGGGCATTGTGCTGATAATACTAGAGCTCTGTCCAGCATGGGGCATTGTGCTGACCATACTAGAGCCCTGTCTAGCATGGGGCATTGTGCTGATAATACTAGAGCTCTGTCCAGCATGGGGCACTGTGCTGACCATACTAGAGCTCTGTCCAGCATGGGGCATTGTGATGACCATACTAGAGCTCTGTCCAGCATGGGGCATTGTGCTGACCATACTAGAGCTCTGTCCAGCATGGGGCATTGTGATGACCATACTAGAGCTCTGTCCAGCATGGGGCATTGTGCTGACCACACTAGAGCCCTGACCAGCATGGGGCATTGTGCTGACCATACTAGAGCTCTGTCCAGCATGGGGCACTGTGCTGACCACACTAGAGCCCTGTCCAGCATGGGGCATTGTGCTGACCATACTAGAGCTCTGTCCAGCATGGGGCATTGTGCTGACCATACTAGAGCCCTGTCCAGCATGGGGCATTGTGCTGACCATACTAGAGCTCTGTCCAGCATGGGGCATTGTGCTGATAATACTAGAGCTCTGTCCAGCATGGGGCACTGTGCTGACCATACTAGAGCCCTGTCCAGCATGGGGCACTGTGCTGACCACACTAGAGCCCTGTCCAGCATGGGGCATTGTGCTGACCATACTGGAGCATTGTCCAGCATGGGGCATTGTGCTGACCATACTAGAGCTCTGTCCAGCATGGGGCATTGTGCTGACCATACTAGAGCTCTGTCCAGCATGGGGCATTGTGCTGACCATACTAGAGCTCTGTCCAGCATGGGGCACTGTGCTGACCACACTAGAGCCCTGTCCAGCATGGGGCATTGTGCTGACCATACTGGAGCCCTGTCCAGCATGGGGCACTGTGCTGACCATACTAGACCTCTGTCCCGCATGGGGCATTGTGCTGACCATACTAGAGCTCTGTCCAGCATGGGGCATTGTGCTGATAATACTAGAGCTCTGTCCAGCATGGGGCACTGTGCTGACCATACTAGAGCCCTGTCCAGCATGGGGCATTGTGCTGATAATACTAGAGCTCTGTCCAGCATGGGGCATTGTGCTGACCAGACTAAATCCCAGTCCAGCATGGGGCACTGTGCTGACCATACTGGAGCATTGTCCAGCATGGGGCATTGTGCTGACCATACTAGAGCTCTGTCCAGCATGGGGCATTGTGCTGACCATATTAGAGTTTTGTCCAGCTTGGGGCATTGTGCTGACCATACTAGAGCTCTTTCCAGCATGGGGCATTGTGCTGACCATACTGGAGCTCTGTCCAGCATGGGGCATTGTGCTGATAATGCTAGAGCTCTGTCCAGCATGGGGCATTGTGCTGACCATACTAGAGCCCTCTCCAGCATGGGGCATTGTGCTGATAATACTAGAGCCCTGTCCAGCATGGGGCACTGTGCTGATAATACTAGAGCTCTTTCCAGCATGGGGCATTGTGCTGACCACACTAGAGCCCTGTCCAGCATGGGGCATTGTGCTGACCATACTGGAGCATTGTCCAGCATGGGGCATTGTGCTGACCATACTAGAGCCCTGTGAAGCATGGGGCATTGTGCTGACCATACTAGAGCCCTGTGCAGCATGGGGCATTGTGCTGATAATACTAGAGCTCTGTCCAGCATGGGGCATTGTGCTGACCATACTAGAGCTCTGTCCAGCATGGGGCATTGTGCTGACCATACTCGAGCTCTGTCCAGCATGGGGCATTGTGCTGACCACACTAGAGCCCTGTCCAGCATGGGGCATTGTGCTGATAATACTAGAGCTCTGTCCAGCATGGGGCACTGTGCTGACCATACTAGAGCCCTGTCCAGCATGGGGCACTGTGCTGACCACACTAGAGCCCTGTCCAGCATGGGGCATTGTGCTGACCATAATGGAGCATTGTCCAGCATGGGGCATTGTGATGACCATACTAGAGCTCTGTCCAGCATGGGGCATTGTGCTGACCATATTAGAGTTCTGTCCAGCATGGGGCATTGTGCTGACCATACTAGAGCTCTGTCCAGCATGGGGCATTGTGCTGACCATACTAGATCTCTGTCCAGCATGGGGCATTGTGCTGACCATACTGGAGCCCTGTCCAGCATGGGGCACTGTGCTGACCACACTAGAGCCCTGTCCAGCATGGGGCATTGTGCTGACCATACTGGAGCATTGTCCAGCATGGGGCATTGTGCTGACCATACTAGAGCTCTGTCCAGCATGGGGCATTGTGCTGACCATACTAGAGCTCTGTCCAGCATGGGGCATTGTGCTGACCATACTAGAGCTCTGTCCAGCATGGGGCACTGTGCTGACCACACTAGAGCCCTGTCCAGCATGGGGCATTGTGCTGACCATACTGGAGCCCTGTCCAGCATGGGGCACTGTGCTGACCATACTAGACCTCTGTCCCGCATGGGGCATTGTGCTGACCATACTAGAGCTCTGTCCAGCATGGGGCATTGTGCTGATAATACTAGAGCTCTGTCCAGCATGGGGCACTGTGCTGACCATACTAGAGCCCTGTCCAGCATGGGGCATTGTGCTGATAATACTAGAGCTCTGTCCAGCATGGGGCATTGTGCTGACCACACTAAATCCCAGTCCAGCATGGGGCACTGTGCTGACCATACTGGAGCATTGTCCAGCATGGGGCATTGTGCTGACCATACTAGAGCTCTGTCCAGCATGGGGCATTGTGCTGACCATATTAGAGTTTTGTCCAGCTTGGGGCATTGTGCTGACCATACTAGAGCTCTTTCCAGCATGGGGCATTGTGCTGACCATACTGGAGCTCTGTCCAGCATGGGGCATTGTGCTGATAATGCTAGAGCTCTGTCCAGCATGGGGCATTGTGCTGACCATACTAGAGCCCTCTCCAGCATGGGGCATTGTGCTGATAATACTAGAGCCCTGTCCAGCATGGGGCACTGTGCTGATAATACTAGAGCTCTTTCCAGCATGGGGCATTGTGCTGACCACACTAGAGCCCTGTCCAGCATGGGGCATTGTGCTGACCATACTGGAGCATTGTCCAGCATGGGGCATTGTGCTGACCATACTAGAGCCCTGTGAAGCATGGGGCATTGTGCTGACCATACTAGAGCCCTGTGCAGCATGGGGCATTGTGCTGATAATACTAGAGCTCTGTCCAGCATGGGGCATTGTGCTGACCATACTAGAGCTCTGTCCAGCATGGGGCATTGTGCTGACCATACTCGAGCTCTGTCCAGCATGGGGCATTGTGCTGACCACACTAGAGCCCTGTCCAGCATGGGGCATTGTGCTGATAATACTAGAGCTCTGTCCAGCATGGGGCACTGTGCTGACCATACTAGAGCCCTGTCCAGCATGGGGCACTGTGCTGACCACACTAGAGCCCTGTCCAGCATGGGGCATTGTGCTGACCATAATGGAGCATTGTCCAGCATGGGGCATTGTGATGACCATACTAGAGCTCTGTCCAGCATGGGGCATTGTGCTGACCATACTAGAGCTCTGTCCAGCATGGGGCATTGTGCTGACCATACTAGAGCTCTGTCCAGCATGGGGCATTGTGCTGACCATACTGGAGCCCTGTCCAGCATGGGGCACTGTGCTGACCATACTAGAGCTCTGTCCCGCATGGGGCATTGTGCTGACCATACAAGAGCCCTGTCCAGCATGGGGCATTGTGCTGATAATACTAGAGCCCTGTCCAGCATGGGGCATTGTGCTGACCATACTAGAGCATTGTCCAGCATGGGGCATTGTGCTGACCATACTAGAGCCCTGTCCAGCTTGGGGCATTGTGCTGACCATACTAGAGCCCTGTCCAGCATGGGGCATTGTGCTGACCATACTAGAGCCCTGTCCAGCATGGGGCATTGTGCTGACCATACTAGAGCCCTGTCCAGCATGGGGCACTGTGCTGACCATTTTGGTGCTCTGTCCAGCGTGGGGCATTTTGCTGACCATACTAGAGCATTGTCCACCATTGGGCACTGTGCTGACCACACGAGTGTACTGCCCACCATGGGACACTGTGCTGACCACACTAAAAGTGGCCGGCTGTGTGGTTCGCATCATTTTATGGGTCCCATCTTCTGCGCCCTCAGCACCAGTGGGTCTGTAGAGTTGAAAATCGTGGCTGGGAACAGATACAGAGAGAAAGAAATTCACTTTAAAAAGAGAATTGAGAAAAGATTGAAGGCATATTATTTGCAGAAATATGGGAAATGCACAAGAGAATGGGACTAATGGAGTTTTGAGGCAATGGAGGGATACAGACTCAAGAATGAGAATATTAAAATTAAGGTGCTGCCAAACCGAGAGCCATTGTAGATCAGTGAGCGCAGGGGTGATGGGTGATCGGGATTTGGTGTGAGTTAAGATACAGGCATCAGAGTTCTGGATGGGCTGTGGTTTATGGAGGTTTATAACTGGGAGGGTGACCAGGAGAGATTCGGAATACTCAAGTGTGGATTTAACAAAGGCACATTTGAGGGTTTATGCAGCAGATGGGCTGAGGCAGAAGTGGAGACGAGTGATATTACTCAGGTGGTAGTAGACAGGGTTGGTGATGGAGAGAATTTGAAGATGAACTCAGGTCAGGTAAAAATAGAACACAGAGGTTGTAAACTGTCTGGTTCAGCCTCAGGATCGGGTATGTGGTTCACAGATAGGGGATGGAGTTTGTGACAGAGACCAATGGACCAATGACACTGTCTTCTCTCTTCCCACAATTTACGTTCCAGAACAGTATTTCAGTAAACAGGGTTTACAGATCTCCTAGCTGGAAATAGAGACAGTATCAGCAGCAAAGAGGAGAGAGTAAATTACCAGAACTGAAATACTGTTAGCAGTGGTTTATACAGCTGATTTCTGGAGATAGAGATTCAGCAGAAATAACAACAGCAGCAAGGAGGGTAGAGAAAATTACAGGAGCAGTAATGCAGTTAAACATGGTTAATCAAGGTAATTACTGGAGATATTCACCGGGATTAACAACAGCAGCAAGGAGGGTAGAGTAAATTACAGGAATATAATACAGTTAAACATGGTTTAAGGAATAAATACCTGGAAACAGATACTAACCAGGGACACCAACAAGACCGAGGATGGGATAATAAATGTATTGAGCAATCCGAAGTGCGAGGTAGATGCGAAAGTCTAATGAGAACCGATCATAATGTGTAGAAAGATCGTGAAGATCCGAGGATAAACTCTTGCTCATTGTTGTAACATTCCAATCTATTGTTCTCAGATTCTGACCCATTGTTCTCAGACTCTGACCCATTGTTCTCAGATTCTGACCCATTGTTCTCAGATTCTGACACATTGTTCTCAGATTCTGACACATTGTTCTCAGATTCTGACCCATTGTTCTCAGATTCTGACCCATTGTTCTCAGATTCTGATCTATCCTCTCCCTCTCTCTGGAGCCGCTGATCCCTGTGAGTGCCGGGCGTGATGCTCCCGCTGACAGTATGGGATAACACATCGAAAGGAGTCCCATATTAATAGAAGAGGGAAACCCTCCTGTGACCCAATCAGGGTCCATGCAGACTGACATTAATTACAGTCACTGAACAAACAGTTTCAGTTAACACCTTTCTATCCAACACCTTTTTGAACCACAATAAACTGGAACTCTTACCCAGTCTGAATGGATGTATAGGGGTTTCTGAGGGAAGGAATAGTGGAAATAGCAGAGGCACTGGCCAGAATCTTCCAATCCTCCTTGGATATGGGTGTGATGACAGAGGATTGGAGGATTGTAAATCTTACATCCTGTTTAAAAAAGGAGATATGCGATAAATGCTGTAATTACTGACTAGTCAGACTAGTGTCACGACTGGGGACATTTGTAGACGTGACAACCCAAGAGAAAAATACTTGTTGCTTGGAAAAACATTGGATAGTAAATGGTTAGCAACCTGGATATGCTAAAGACTATTGATGTCTGGCAAACAACAACAAAAACAACAATTTATATTTAGATATTGCCTTTAATGTTATAAAACATCCCAAGGTGCTTCACAGGAGCATTATGAAGCAAAGTGCGAACTGAGATACAACAGGAGATATTAGGTCAAAGGACCAACAGCTTAGCCAAAGAGGAAGGTTTCAAGGAATGTCTACAAGGAGGAAAGTGAGATGGAGAGGTGCAGAGGCGGAGATGTGTAGGGAGGATACTGCAGCTTGGGCCCCGGCAGCTGAAGGCACGGTCGCCAGTGGTGCAGTGATTAAAATAACGGATGTAAAAGAGGCCAGAATTAGAGGAGCACAGATGTCTCGATGGGTTCTGGAGCTGGAGGAGATTACAGAGATAGGGAGGGGCGAGGCTATTGAGAGATATGACAACAAGGATGAGAATTTTAAAATCAAGATATTGCTTGACTGGGAGCCAATGTCGGTCAGTGAGATATAAACGGGACTTGGTGTGAGCTAAGACATGGGCAGCAGAGTTTTGGATGACCTCAAGTTTACAGAGAGTAGATATGGGAGATCAGCCAGGAGTGATTTGGAACAGTCACATCGAGAGGTGACAAAGGCATGAATGAGGTTTCAGCAGCAGATGGGCTGACACAGGGGTGAAGTCAGGCGATGTTACTGAGGTGGAAATAGGCGGTTGTAATGATACCCTGAAAATGAGGTTAAAGCTCATTTTGTGATGAAATGTGACACCAAGGTTGTAAACATATTGTCTGAATCTCAGACTGCCACCAGGAAGAGGGATGGGATCAATAGCAAGGGAACAGAGTTGGAGTGGGGAGTGAAAACAATTGCTTCAGTCTTCCCAATATTTAATTGGAGGAAATTTCTGCTCATCCAGTACTGGGTGTCGGATAATCAGTCTGATAATTTAACAACAGTGGAGGAATGGAGAGAGGTAGTGGTGAGGTAAACTTGATGGAGTTCTTTGATAAAACAATGGAGAGGGCTGATGAGGGTGGTGTGATTGAAGTTATGTATTTGGACTTTCAAAAGGTGTTTGATCAAGTGACATTCAATAGACAGGTTAGGAAAACTGAACACTATGAATTAAAGGGACAGTGACAGTGTGGATATAACATTGACTAAGGAACAGTAAACAGAGAGAAGTGGTGAAAGGTTGTTGTTCAGTCTCAATGGGAGTATACAGTGGTGTTCCCCTGGGCTCAATATTAGGACCACTGCTCTTTTTGCTCTTGGAAACCCAGGGTGGGTAGGGCAGAGGCCATTCCTCCTCTTTCTTTCCAGAGCTTTCCCTCTCTCTGCAGCCTCTGCTCCATTTGTTGATCATGTTACAGACGCAGAGACACTGTAACTACAGTCCCCATTCATCGTACAGAGTTGGGTCACCAAGTCCTCTCTCCTCCCTGAATGTCTGCAGCAGCTCACAGCACAACCTCCAGAAAACCATCCACAGCACCTCCACTAACTTTATAATAACAGAAGTCAAAAGCCCCTCACCTGTAAGTTGGACGCCTGGTCCTTTTAACTAACACTAGAGGGGGATCCTCGTGCTGCTGAATGTATGTTCAGCTGAGAGTGACTAACACAGGCGGTCAGTCGACATGCAAGGACCAAGTTTCAAAGACGCACATCAAAGTTGCTGAAATGGCTGATCGACATCATATTCAGACCCCTCCTCACACTACAGACACACACACGTTACACCGACACCAGCACCCCGGCCAGCCTGGGTGTCCTGTACAATGTGCTGGATGTGACCGGCAGTGCAGCTCACACCATTTTATGGATCCAAGCTTCCACAGCATGAGTGGAGCAGGAGAGATGAAATGTGTGGTCAGGAAGACCACACTGCGGCTGTCTGGATACAAAATTGTCCAGCCCATTGAATACAGAGGGTGTTAGTAGATGGAAAGTATTCAGCGTGGAGCTCGGTGACCAGTGGTGTTCCGCAGGGATCTGTTCTGGGACCTCTGCTCTTTGTGATTTTTATAAATGACTTGGATGAGGAAGTGGAAGGCTGGGTTAGCAAGTTTGCCGATGACACGAAGGTTGCTGGAGTTGTGGATAGTGTGGAAGGTTGTTGTAGGTTGCAACGGGACATTGACAGGATGCAGAGCTGGGCTGAGACGTGGCAGATGGAGTTCAACCTGGAAAAGTGTGAAGTGATTCATTTTGGGAGGTCGAATTTGAATGTAGAATACAGGCTTAAAGACAGGGTTTTTGGTAGTGTGGAGGAACAGAGGGATCTTGGGGTCCACGTCCATAGATCGCTCAAAGTTGCCACCCAAGTTGAAAGGGTTGTTAAGAAGGCGTATGGTGTGCTGGCTTTCATTAACAGGGGGATTGAGTTTAAGAGCCACGAGGTTATGCTGCAGCTCTATAAGGCCCTGGTTCGACCACACTTGGAATATTGTGTTCACTTCTGGTCGCCTCATTATTGGAAGGATGTGGAAGCTTTAGAGAGGGTGAAGAGGAGATTTACCAGGATGTTGCCTGGACTGGAGAAAGGTTGAGGGAGCTAGGGCTTTTCTCATTGGAGCGAAGAAGGATGAGAGGTGATTTGACAGAGGGGTACAAGATAATGAGAGGCATAGATAGAGTGGATAGTCAGAGACTTTTTCCCAGGTGGAAAGGGCTATCACCAGGGGGTATAATTTTAAGGTGACTGGAGGAAGGTTTCGGGGAGATGTCAGAGGTAGGTTCTTTACACAGAGAGTGGTGGGTGCGTGGAATGCGCTGCCAGTGGTGGTAGTAGAAGCAGATACATTAGGGACATTTAAGCGACTCTTGGATCGGTACATGGATGATAGGAGAATGAAGGGTAGGTAGTTAGTTTGATCTTAGATTAGGTTAAAGGTTCGGCACAACATTGTGGGCCGAAGGGCCTGGACTGTGCTGTACTGTTCTATGTTATATGTTCTATGTTATATGAAGAGTGACAGAGGGAAAGAAAGTCACTTTTAAGCCGGAATTGGAAAAAAGATTTTTAAGAGGAACAAGTTTCAGGAACATTGGAAATGAACAGGGGATTGGGATAATCAGAGGGGTGAGGACATGGAGGGATTTGATCACATGAGTGAGAATATTAAAATTGAGGTGTTATTGGACCAAGAGCCAATGTAGGTCAGTGAGCACAGGGATGTTGGATGAACAGAATTTGGTGCAAATTAGAAGATGGCAGCAGAGTTTTGGATGACCACAGGTTACAGAGAGTAGGATGTGGGAGACCAGCCAGGAGTGTGTTGGAATAGTCAAGTCTCGAGATAAAAAAGGCATGGATGAGGTTTTTAGTAGCAGATGAATTGAGCTCTCTCTCTCTCTCGTTCTTTCTCTCTCTGTCGGCCTCATTTGCTCTGTCCCACACTCAGAATCTTATAAGTTTCAATCAAGTCGCCTCTGACTCTTCTAAACTCCAGCTGACATCAGCCTAGCCTGTCCAACCTTTCCTCATTAGAGAACACCCCCATTCCAGGCATTAGTCTAGTAAACCATCTCTGAACTGCTTCGAATGCATTTCCACCTGTCCTTCAATGAGGAGACCAATACTGTACACAGTATTCCAGAAGTGGTCTCCCTATATAACTGAAACATAACCTCCCTACATTTGTATTCAATTCCTCCTGCAACAGCCGATAACATTCTATTAGTTTTCCTAATTACTTGCAATACCTACATATTAAACTTTTACAATTCATGCACAAGGACTCTCAGTTCCCCCTGGATGGTAGAGCTCTGAAATCTCTCACCATTGTGATTATATGCTTAATTTTTATTCTTCCTGCCAAAATGGACAATTTCATATTTTCCCACATTATACTCCATTTACCAGATCTTTGCCCAATCACTCAATCGATCTACCCCTTTGTGGTTCACTTGTGTCCACGTCACAACATACTGTCTGACCGACGTTTCTGTCATCAGCAAATTTAGCAAACATACCTTTGGCCCCTTCATCCAAATGATTTATATAATTTGTAAAGAGCCAAGGCACCCGCACTGATCCCTGTGACACACCACTCGTTACATCTTGCCAAACAGAAAATGATCCATTTAAGCCTCCTCTCTGTTTCCTGTTAGCTAGCCAATCTTCTATCCATGCCAATAGGTTGCCCCCTACACCATGAGCTTTTATATTCCGCAATGAACTTTGATGTGGCACATTATGAAATCCCTTCTGGAAATCTAAGTACAGTACATCCACCAGTTCCCCTTTATCCACAGCACCTGTTACTTCTTCAAAGAACTTCAATAAATTGGTTGAACATGGTTTCCGTTTCACAAAAGCATGTTGACTCTGCCTGATCACCTTGAATTATTCTGTGTGTCCTGCTATAACGTCTTTACTAATAGCTTCTTACATTTGATCCATAGCCAGAAAGCCTTTCTCACCTGCCACAGGCCGTATGTCCACTATGTCTATTCTGATTTTGTGCTGTATTTGAACTGTTACTCCTCAATAAACTGCTTGAACCCTTCGACCTCCTTTTGGTAAATCTGTGACCCTGGATCAGATCTTATATTGGTGTAGGAGAGGGAACACAGCTCATGTCAAAGTCCTACCTCCCTTTTATATGATCCTGTATAATGGACAGGGACTACAGGGCAGTAATGTGCTCAAAGGTTATCAGCAGTAATTGATTATCCCTATATTTGTATATTGTAGAACATAAAAACATACCCCTGCTCTGGTGTCCAGTGTAACCTCAATATTCCTGATTAAAATATCAGAGGAGTGGGAACCAGTCACCTCTGATCACCCTGAGGTGCAGGTGATTCTCGAGTCGGTGCTGAGTGTATTCACAACCCATAAAGATGACTGTGCAAGCATGAGCAGACCCGAAGAAATTAACTGACCATTGCATGCTCCATGAAGCAGTATTCATACCGAGCTGAGATTATATCATACATTCCAGACAATATCATGTCATTGTTATACCAGGGTGTAGTTCACGAAGCCATGTTCCCTTCTAACTGCCCGATTAGACTGGTTGGAAAGCCGGATGGCAGCTGGTGACTGACTATTGACCACCACAAACTCAATTCAGTCAACCCTGCGTGAATCCGGTTGTCTGATAGACACCCACCCTACTCTCCCGGATTCTCAGTGGCAGGGCTGTCTTCTCCACCCTGGATATCTCTAATGGTTATTGTAGTATTCCAGTAAAACTAGAGAAACAAATTAAATTCACATTCACTTCTGAGGACCAGAGATACCCCTGGACATGTCTGTCACAAGGGGTTCCACAATAACCCCACTATTTTCAACAAACGTGTAGCCGGGTCCCTTCTGAGCTTTTCACAGTCTTCCTGCTCGCTGCAATATGTCGATGATCTTCTCATCACCACAAACCGTGTCCACACATTTAACCCTTTTACAGGAACTACTGCAGTTAGTTTGGGAGCTGGACTAAAAGACCATCCACGTAAGGCCCAGCTGGTGCAAGACCGTGTCACCTTTCTACGTGCCCAGGTCAGATCATCCTGCATCAGCCCACACCAGCATCAGGCCGAGACCATCCAGTGTCTACCCCTGTTCACCTCAAAGTCCTGCCCTGTGTCCTATCCTCAGGCTGGTGGGGTATCAGTGGACCCTCATCCAGTATCTACCCCTGTCCACCTCAAAGACTGCCCGGTGTCATATCCTCAGGCTGGTGGGGTATCAGTGGACCCTCATCCAGTGTGTACCCATGTCCAGCTCAAGGACTGCCCTGTGTCCTTTCCTCAGGATGGTGGGTATCAGTGGACCCTCATCCCTCGATTTGCAGAGACTGTGACTCCTCTTTATGAACTAACTAATGGTGATGATGACCAGGTTTAATCTGGTTGGACTGAAGAGAGCATAGAAGCAGTAACACAATTGAAGAAATCTGTCGCCCAGGCAACGTGTCTTATCTCACCTAACCCTGACAAGACTTTCAACATGGAGGTGGTGGACACAGTGAAAAGCCTGACTGCTGTCCTATGTAGAGAAAATGAGGAGAAATTACTCCCCATTGTGAATGACTGCAGAATTGTCAGTGGGACTGAACTGATTTACTCTGTTTGTGAAGGACATTTGCTAACCACTTTCTGGGGCATCAAACATTTCACTTACATCACGGGGTTCTCCAGGGTGATACTGCCCAATCCATTATAAACTTTCCCAGTAAAGGGCGGCACAGTGGTGCAGTGGTTAGCACCGCAACCTCACAGCTTCAGGGACCCGAGTTCGATTCCGGGTACTGCCTGTGTAGAGTTTGCCAGTTCTCCCTGTGTTTGCATGGGTTTCCTCCCAGAAGCCAAAAGACTTGCAGGTTGATAGGTAAATTGGCCATTATAAATTGTCACTAATGTAGGTAGGTGGTAGGGAAATATAGGGACATTTGGGGATGTTTGGTAGGAATATGGGGTTTGTAATTTAATCTATCCCCTCTCTGTCCCATCACAGTCCTTCCTTCTTGTTCTTCTTCCCCCTTCCCCTCTTTCACTTGCTCAACGACTGTTACATTTCTAACGTTTGCCAGTTCTGATGAAGGGGCACAGATCTGAAACATTAACTCTGTTTCTCTCTGCACAGATGCTGCCAGACCTGCTGAGTATTTCCAGTGTTCAGCATCCGCAATATTTTGCTTTTATTTTAGTGTATAATTAACTGACATTTATCTTCCAGGAATTCCTCCCTGGAAGTTCTGCTCTACTCTTCCAGAGCGTAGGGCCTCGGCAGCTGAAGGCAGGACCACCAATGGTAGAGCAATTAAACTCGGAGATGCTCAAGAGGCCAGAAATAGATGAGTGCAGATATCTCGGAGGGTTGTCGGGCTGGAGGAGATTACACAGATAAGGAGTAGTGAGATAATGAAGGATTTGAAAAGAAGGCTGAGAGTTTTAAAATTCAGGTGTTGCTGACCAGGAGCCAATGTAGGTCAGTGAGTCCAGGGGGTAATGGGTGAACAGGAATTGGTGTGAGTTAGGACATGGGCAGCAGTGCATTGGATCACCTCAGGGTTATGGAGGGTAGAATGTGGGAGACCAGCCAGGAGTGTGTTGGACGAGTCGAGTCTACAGATAACACAGGCAAGGGGGAGTGTTTCATCAGCAGAAGAGCTGAGAGAGGGGCAAAGTTGGGTGATGATATGGAAGTGTAAGTAGGCTGTTTTAGTAATATTTAGCAGGAAGCTCGTCGCAGCGTCAACTATGAAACCAGGTTGTGAACAGTTTGCTTTAGTTTCAGACAGTTGCCAAGGAGAGAGATCCAGTCTGTAGCTGGGAAACTTTTGACGTGGGGTTTGAAAACAACGGCAGCAGTCTTCCTAATATTTAATTGGCATGGCAGATGTGTGAGGAGATACATTGTCAGAAGATTTGATATATATTATCCGTTCATGGGATGTGGGTGTCGTTGACTAGGGCAGCATTTATTGCCCATCCATAATTGCCCTTGAGAAGGTGATGGTGAGCTGCATGCAAAGAACAAAGAACAAAGAAAATTACAGCACAGGAACAGGCCCTTCGGCCCTCCAAGCCTACGCCGATCCAAATCCTCTATCTAAACCTGTCGCCTATTTTCTAAGGGTCTGTATCTCTTTACTTCCTGCCCATTCATGTATCTGTCTAGATACATCTGAAAAGACGCTATCGTGCCCGAGTCTACCACCTCCACTGGCAATGTGTTCCAGGCACCCACCACCCTCTGCATAAAGAACTTTCCACGCATATCCCCCCTAAACTTTCCCCTCTCACTTTGAACTCGTGTCCCCTTGTAATTGAATCCCCCACTCTGGGAAAAAGCTTCTTGCTATCCACCCTGTCTATACCTCTCATGATTTTGTACACCTCGATCAGGTCCCCCCTCAACCTCCGTCTTTCTAATGAAAATAATCCTAATCTACTCAACCTCTCTTCATAGCTAGCGCCCTCCATACCAGGCAACATCCTGGTGAACCTCCTCTGCACCCTCTCCAAAGCATCCACATCCTTTTGGTAATGTGGCGACCAGAACTGCATGCAGTATTCCAAATGTGGCCGAACCAAAGTCCTATACAACTGTAACATGACCTGCCAACTCTTGTACTCAATACCCCGTCCGATGAAGGAAAGCATGCCGTATGCCTTCTTGACCACTCTATTGACCTGCGTTGCCACCTTCAGGGAACAATGGACCTGAACACCCAAATCTCTCTGTACATCAATTTTCCCCAGGACTTTTCCATTTACTGTATAGTTCACTCTTGAATTGGATCTTCCAAAATGCATCACCTCGCATTTTCCCTGATTGAACTCCATCTGCCATTTATCTGCCCAACTCACCAGTCTATCTATATTCTGCTGTATTCTCTGACAGTCCCCTTCACTATCTGCTACTCCACCAATCTTAGTGTCGTCTGCAAACTTGCTAATCAGACCACCTATACTTTCCTCCAAATCATTTATGTATATCACAAACAACAGTGGTCCCAGCACGGATCCCTGTGGAACACCACTGGTCACACGTCTCCATTTTGAGAAACTCCCTTCCACTGCTACTCTCTGTCTCCTGTTGCCCAGCCAGCTCTTTATCCATCTAGCTAGTACGCCTTGGACCCCATGCGACTTCACTTTCTCCATCAGCCTACCATGGGGAACCTTATCAAACGCCTTACTGAAGTCCATGTATATGACATCTACAGCCCTTCCCTCATCCATCAACTTTGTCACTTCCTCAAAGAATTCTATTAAGTTGGTAAGACATGACCTTCCCTGCACAAAACCATGTTGCCTATCACTGATAATCCCATTTTCTTCCGGATGAATGACCAGGGATAATACAAATTGAATGGCACAACTTTAAAGCTATTGAGAGTAACAGAGAGACCTGAGGTGTTTGTATGCAATCTTTGAAAGTAGCTGGACAGGTTAACAAACAGTTCACAAAGCAAATAGATTACTCGGCTTGATTAAAAGAGACACAGAGTAGACTGGCCAGGATATTGTGTTAACCCTATAGAAAAGACTAGTCCAGCTCCATCTGGAGTATTGTGTCCAATACTGGAAACCACACTTTAGGAAGGACATGAAACCTTGGAGAGGGGACAGAAGAGTTTTACTGGAACTTTTCCAGGGATGAGGGGTTACAGTTATGTAGCTGGGATTGTTTTCCTTGGAGCAGGGACATTTACAAGGTGATCAGATAGGGATATATAACATCATGAAGGGTTTATGTAAATTATATAATGTTTCTAATGTATGAGGGGCCATTAACCAGAGGACATAGATTTATGGTGATTGGAAAAAAGAAGCAGAGTTGACATGTGGATTATTGTAATGCAATTTTTGTTTCGGATTTGCAAATTATTGTATGATAGGCTGAAGGATACAGATTCAAAAGTAGATTCAAAAAGTGATTTGGTTAGATATTAAGGGGAAATTTCAAGGATCTGGGAAAGATCCAGGGTGTGGAACTCACTGGAAACTCAGCAAAAGAGCCAGCACAGACTTCATAGACCAAATGACCCCCTTCCATGCAATGCTATTATATGTTTCTATGACTTTTCCTGCCTGTACTTTTACAATTTTCCTATCGTTTCAAAAGGTGTTTGATAAAGTACTATATAACAGCCGTGTGACCCAATTAGAAACACATGGGATTAAAGGGCCAAAGTCAGCCGAGGCACAGTTTGTAGCTCTCTCCACTTTCAGTCACAAGCTTCCAGGATCAAGTGTCATGAAATGACTTTTTCACAAGAATCAAGGCTGACACTGCAGCGACAGTACTGAGGGAGTATTGCGCTATCAGATGAGCAGTCTTTCGAATGAAACGTTAAACCAAGGCCCCATCTGCCCTCTCAGGTGGATGCCAATGATCCTATGGGATTATTTAGCAGCAGATCAGGGGATTTATTCCCTGTGGCCTGGATAATATTTATCCATCAAGCAACATCATAAAAACAGATCTGGTCATTGTCACATTGCTGCTTGTGGGATCTTGCTGTGCGAAAATTGGCTGCCCTTTTTCCGACAGTACAAGAGTGAGTAGGCATTATAAGTATACGTTGATTGTAAATCGCTTTGGAACATGCAGTAGTCATGAAAGGCGCTACATAAATGGAAGTCCTTTTTTTTCTTTTTCAATCCCAGCATGCAAGAAATTAGCTAGGTGACAGGTATCAGAGAGTGGGGAATAATGGCTGTTTTTCAGCTGGAGCAAAGTACACAGTGGGGTTCCCCAGGGTGACTGTTGGGATCCCTGGTGTTGCATGCTAATGCAGTGGGCTTGTGTACAGAGGGGGTAATGTCCAAGTATTCAGATGGAAGGAAACTCAGAAATGTTAATAAACAGTGAGAAGGATAGTAACAGACTTCAGGAGGACAGAGACTGACTGATGAAATGGGCAGGAACATGGCAGATGGAATTTAACACATTGAAATGTGAAGTGAGACATTTGGGTAGGAAGTATGAGAAGAAAAAAATATAAAATAAATTGTACTATTATAGATTAGAGAGACCTAGGGTGTAAACACACAGATCTTAGTTAGTAGCATGCAGTGTCCTTGGTGTTAGAGAGAGACACAGAGTAATAAAACTCAGGAGGAAATGCTGATATTTATACATCATTGGTTAGGTCCCAGATGGAGAATTGTGTCCAATTCTGATCACCACACATTGGTAAGGATGTCAAGGACGTAGTGAAGATACAGAGGTGAATTACGAGAATGGTACCAGGGATCTGGGAATACAGTTACGTGGATAGATTCGAAAAGCTGGGATTGTTCTCATTAGAGCAGTGATAGGTAAGGGGATATTTGATATAAAATTCAAAATTATGAAGGGTTTTGATAAGGTAATCAATGTGAAACTGTTTCCAGTGTCAGAAACAGGGTTGGCACAGTGCCACAATGGTAAGCATTGCAGCCTCATATTATGGGTACTGCCTGTGTGGAGTTTGTGGGTTTCCTCCCTCAGCCAAAAGTCGTGCAGGTTGATAGGTAAATTGGCCATTATAAATTGCCCCTAGTATAGGTAGGTGGTAGGGGAATATAGGGACAGGTGAGGATGTGGTAGGAATATGGGATTAGTGTAGGATTAGTATAAATGGGTGGTTAATGGTCGGCACAGACTCGGTGGGCCGAAGGGCCTGATCGAGTGATGTATTTCTAAATCCAAAAATCTAAAGTTCAGTATTAAGAAGACACAGACTGAAGGTAATTGACAAAAAAACAGAGGTGAAATGAGGAGAATTTTCTTCCACAGCGAGTTGTTGGGATCTGGAATTCATTGGCTGAAAACATGGTGGAAGCAGATTCAATAATATCATTCAAAAGGCAATTTAGCAAATACTTGAAAAGGAAAAGAAAAACAGGAATCTGGGGAAAGAGGAGGAAAGAGGAACGAATTAGATGGCTCTTTCGAAGAGACAGCACTGACACAAAGGGCCGAATAGCCTTCTTCTGTGCTGCATCAATCTCTTATTTTATGAGCAAGAGAAAGTGAGTGAAGAGAGAGAGAAAGACAGAGAGTGAGAAAGTGTGAAAGAGAGAACAGCAAATAGAAATAGAGAGTACGTCGTGTTTTTGGGCAGAGGGATTATGATCTGCCCGTGCCCGTTCCTGTTGAGGCAGGTGACGAACACACTTCCTGCTGCCTCCTCATTTCCATGAATTCTACGTGCCACCCCGGGTAACCCGCGCTGCTGTCTGTCTGGATGCTTAACAGGGCCCGAAAGGTGTGTGAGGCTGACACATGTTTCAGCCAGGCTCAGCTTTTAAACGCAGTCTGTCCCTCTTAAATAGGAGATGCATTGATTCACTGGAGGCTGCTGGTGCTCACTGTAAATTCTGCAATTGGAGACAAGGTAAATAGCACACTGCAACACAGGGTTCTGTGGTTCACGGATGTGGGGATGGATGTCTTAGTTACGAAGGGTGACAGGAGGAGAGTGGCTCTGTTTCCGTGTGGTGGGGTGGAGACTCTCAAGGAACGTCCTCCGAAGGGAATCGGTGAAGGTGGTCAGGGAGGTCAATGCAAGAATTCTCGCCACGAGAATCTGGCAGCAGAGCCAGAAGAAGTTTAATGAGCTCATACGGGTGGTCAATGTCATTGAATTAATCTCCAAATGACATCTCCTACCCCCAACATCACCAACCTCTCACACTGCTCAATGCACCACACCCCCATCACTCACCCATCAGCAGTCCCTAACACTCAGGACTCACACCTAACATTCACATACTCCACCTCACCCTCACACACCTTGTACTGATAGCAGTCTCACACCCACCTCTCACTGCCTCCAATTACCTCCAGCTATCCAGCTATGGCAGGCACATCATCAAAACACAGTGTAAAACAATCATTAATATTCTGCCTTCTTTCTTACAGGACAAGGTGACCCATAATCACAGGGAGCAGCAAGTGAACCGGCGAGTGACCAGGCATACCTTCATCCCCTGAGCTTGAGGGAGGAGATGATTCTTCACATCATGGGACCGGCTGTGACAGAGCCCGTGGCATCCGGCATCGCTGAGAGCATTCAGGATGATGCTATGTTCCTGCCTTATGCCCCTTCTTAACTCCCACCTCCCCCCGCATCCTGCTGTCTGGGATGATGTACAAGCTGGAGATGGTGGGATCATGGACCTCCTGCTTTCCAACCCACCCACAATCTCTCATCCCAATACGACCCTTCTGATTTTACACTTCCCAATGGTACCCCAAAACTGACAGCTTCCCAGTCACAGCAGCTCCAGGAGACAGAGAGAGAGCATCAGCACAGGACTGATGGTGAAGCCCCATCACTTAGTCTGATACTCACAGCCTCCAGCTCAAATACTTCCACTGTGTGTGCCTTAGAGGCTGGTATAGAGTCGGAATCTGCACATGCTGATTCACGGAAAACACACGAACTGCAGCCAGGGCAGGGGGAAAGGATTGTGCATGTGGCAGCTCCCGGACAGCGAGGTCACAAACGTGTTATAATACACAGGACTCAGATCAGAACATTACTGGGCTGCTGCCTATGTCGAGGTGGTACAGTTTGAATCGAAGCCCTCAAGGCCCAGAGCTGCTCGAGGACGTCCTGCAAGGTCATCTGCAGTCTCCCCGAATGAAAGTCAGCAATCTTCCACCAGCCATGCTGCAGTCACTAGGGAAACACTGGGGAGCACGAGGCAAGTCGAGGGAACGCACAAGACAGAGACTAAGGGAATATAAAAGGGTGAATATTTCCATTTTCCTTTTGTATAATTGGATGTGTTGTTGGATAAAGATGTTACTGAAAAGGTTTATGTTGGTGGTTTTTATCACAGGATGGTGACCAAGGGGACTCTGTGATGGGGCGTCTCAGATGGGTGAAATGGTGGAGAATGGGTGATCCATGGTGGGAAAGGGAAGTTGTCCTATGGGAAACAAAATCTTAGCAGGGACTCTCCGACAGCTTGTCTAGTTCGAAGGCGTCCAGGAAATATCCTCCCTGCGTCCTCCTCCTCCTCCTGAGGTGTCCTCCGGATTCCTGGTGCCAATGCCTGTGTCCTCATGATAGTGATGATATGAAGGGTGCTGCAGAACACCATGAACTTGGACACCTGCTCCAGTGTGTACTGGAGGGCTCTCCCCGAGCGGTTCAGACATCGGAAACATTGCTTCATCACACCGATGGTCTGTCCCACCATGTTCCTGGTGACTCCATTGCTCACATTATACACATGTTAATTGTGGGAGGTTGGGTGGCGGTGGTAGGTGGTTTGGGGATGTAGAAACATGAGCTGCGTCGAGACGGTTTTTTTCTTTGCCTCCGAGGAGCCATACAGCGTTCTGTATGGAGGCCCTAAGTGTTGAGAATGGCTGACTGCTTCAGAATGAAGGTATGGTGGCTGCTGACAGGGTAGTCAACATTCACCAACATGATGTACTGGGCATGCTCACACACCAACTGTACATTAATGGAGTGAGAGTTCTTTCAGTTCCTGTACTTCTCCCCATTGACATGGGGCCCCCGCAGAGACACCTCCACCATCAGGATTCCCGCTATCCTGACAAAGCCACGGGATCTCTCATTCTGCTTCCCCCTGCTGAGCAAAAAAACGATGACATAGATGGTCACCCTCACCTCCCAGAATTATCAATGGGAATGGACAACACACAGGCCTCGCAATTACTGGTCAGTTAGTTTAACATCAGTGGTGAGGAAGGTTTTAGAAACTAAATCAGCGGGAAAAAAATCAAAACACACTAGGAGATGTTTGAGTTAATTAAGGGTTGTCCGCACGGATTTTTAAAAAGCAGATCATGCTTTCATGAACTAATTGAATTTATTTTGATGAAGTAACAGAGCAGGTTGATGAAAAGAATGTGGTGGATGGTCTACATGGATTTTAAGAAAGCGTTTGATGAAGTACCACACAAAAGGATGTGGAAGCTTTAGAGAGGGTGCAGAGGAGATTTACCAGGATGCCGACTGGACTGGAGGGCATGTCCTACGAAGAAAGATTGAGGGAGCGAGGTCTTTTCTCATTGGAACGAAGAAGGATGAGAGGTAACTTGGCAGAGGGTACAAGATGATGAGAGGCATAGATAGATTGGAAAGCCAGAGACATTTTCCCAGGGCAGAAAGGGCTATCACCAGGGGGCATAATTTTAAGATGATTGGAGGAAGGTTTCGGGGAGATGTCAGAGGTAGGTTCTTTACACAGAGAGTGATGGGTGCGTGGAACGCACTGCCAGCGGCGGTAGTAGAAGCAGATACATTAGGGACATTTAAGCGACTCTTGGATAGGTACATGGATGATAGTAGAATGAAGGGTGTGTAGGTAGTTTAATCTGAGAGCAGGTTAAAGGTTCAGCACTCCATCGTGGGCCGAAGGGCCTGTACTGTGCTGTACTGTTCTATGTTCTATGTTCTAAAATGTTGGATAACAAAATTGAATCACATGGATTAGCATCCAATTACATCAAATATTGATTGATGGAAAGAAAAGGGTGAGTAGTGTTAAATGGTTGTTTATCAGACTGGAGGATGGTAGGCAGTGATGTTCCACAAGGGTCAGTGCTAGGACCACTTTTTTTTTGCTATATATAAATGACTTGGATCTTGGAATACAGAGCAGAATTTCAAGGCTTGCCAATGACACCGAACTTGGACGCGTGGCAAACACTGAGGATGAGACAAATTGCCTGCAACAGGATATCGACAATCCAGCAGAATTAACAGAGAAATGGCAGGTGGAATTTAGTACAGAGGAGTGTGAAGTGATGCCTTATGCCCGAAGGAATAGGAAGGCAAGATAGACTTAATAGCACAGTTCTGAACATTGTGCAGGAGCAGAGGGACCTGGGGCTCCATATGCATTTATCATTGCAGGTGGCAGGACATATTAGGAGAGTGTTTATCAAAACATATCAGATCTTGGAGGCAAGGATACAAAAGCAGGGAAACATAGAAACATAGAAAATAGGAGCAGAAGTAGGCCATTCGGTCCTTCGAGCCTGCTGCGCCATTCGTTATGATCATCGCTGATCATCCAACTCAGTAATCTTTCCCCCCATATCCTTTGATCCCTTTAGAACCAAAAGCTATATCTAACTCCTTCTTAAAAACATACAATGTTTTGGCCTCACCTGCTCCCTGTGGTAGCGAATTCCACAGGCTCACCACACTCTGAGTTAAGAAATTTCTCCTCATCTCAGTCCTGAAAGGTTTACCCCTTATCCTTAGACTGTTGCCCCTGGTTCTGGACACCCCAACATCGGGAACATCCTTCCTGCATCTAGTCTGTCCAGACTGATTAAAATTCTGCAGGTTTCTATGAGATCCCTCCCTCACTCTTCTGAACTCCATCAACCTCTACTACTCAATACTGGATATGTCTCCTGCTCCTGCCTGGAAATATCCAAATACATAGAGTTTCAATGAAACTGCGATCTTAACGTCCACTGACAGCTCCGTCATCACTCTGGTGTGAGGTTCCATGTGTTGCAGGAGGTGACACAGCTCTGTGACTAACTCCTTTTTGAATCAGAGTCACCTCACACACTGCTCCTGGGGCAGGTAAGGTAGGAAAAGTGCTCTCATACCTCGTCCAGTCTTGGGTCACCACATCCTCTGTCCTCCCTGAATGTCTGCAGCAGCTCACAACACAACCTCCAGAAAATCATCCACAGCACCTCCACTAACTTTACAATAGCAAAAGTAATTCAAAAGCCCCTCACCTGTAAGTTGGATGTCTGGTCCTTTTAAATAACACTAGAGGGGCTCCTCGTGCTGCTGAATATATGTTCAGCTGAGAGTGACTAACACAGGTGGTCAGTGGACGTGCACAGGCCAAGTTTCAAAGTCACACATCAAAGCTGCTGGAATGGCTGATTGGCACCATATTCAGACCCTTCCTCACACTACCAGCACATGCTTGATAAACCCGGGCTAAATCCCTGTACAGCACTAAATCCCTGTCCAGCACTAAATCCCTGTCTGGCATGGAGCACTGGAAGTGACCGGCAGCTCAGCTCATACCTTTTTATGGATCCAAGCGTCCATGACGTTGGGCCCTGTGGCGCTGTGGAGCTGAAAACCGTGGTCAGTGGTAGAATAAAGAGGGGGTGAAGTTTATTTTTAAAGCTAATTGAAGAAAATACTAGAAGGTCAAAAGGAATATGGGAACTGTCAGGGGAATGGGACTAACTGGAGGGGTGAGACCATGGAGGGATTCAAACACATGAATGAGAATAATAAAATTAAGGTGCTGCCAGACTGGGAGTCAATGTAAATCAGTGAGCACAAGGGTGATGGGTGATCGGGATTGGTGTGAGTTAGAATACAGGCAGCAGAGTTCTGGATGGGCTGTGGTTTATGGAGGTTTATAAATGGGAGTGTGACCAGGATAGAATTGGAATAGTCAAGTGTGAATTTAACAAAGGCACAGATAAATGTTTCTGCAGCAGATAGGCTGAGGCAGAGGTGGAGATGTGTGTTAGTACAGAGGTGATAGTAGGCAGGGTTGGTGAGAATATGGAGATGAACTCAGCTCAGATTTAAATAGAACACAGAGGTTGCAAACTGTCTGGTTCAGCCTCAGATATTTAGCTATGAGGAGATCGTGGTTCATGGATAGTGGATCGAATTTCTTATGGAGACCAGTGACAACTACACTCTTCCCAAATTTAAATAGCAAGAACATTATTTCAGTGAAACAAATTTTACAGATCTCATAGCAGGAAATAGAGACTTACCAGGGACAGCAAAGATGGGAGAGTAAATTACAAGCACTCTAATGCACATAGCAATGGTTTATAGAGCTAATATCTGGGGACAGAAATTTGCCAGGAATAAGAACAGCAGCAAGGAGGGCAGCGGAAATGACAAGAATGGTAATGCAGTTAAACATGGTTTATAGAATTAATAGCTAGATACAGAGACTTACTAGGGACATCAATAATAGCCAGGAAGGGGTAGTAAATGTATTGAATATTCCTCAGTGCGGAATAGATCCGACTGTTTAATGAGAACTGATCATAATCTGCAGAAAGAAAGTTAAACTCCCAGATGAAACTCCTGCTCATTGTTGTAACATTCCAATCTATTGTACTCTGATTCTGATCTTTCCTCTCCCTCTCTCCAGAGCCGCTGATCCCTGTTAGTGACGGGAGTGATGTGAAACTTCCACCGACACTATGTGATAACACATTGAATGCAGCCCCTTATTAATAGAAGAGGGAAATATTCCAGTAACACAATTAGGGTCCATGGAGACTGACATTAATTGCAGTCACTGAACAAACAGGTTCAGTTAACCCCTTTCAATCCAACAATTTTTGTATCACAATAAAGTAGAACATTTACCCGGTCTGGATGGGAATTCTGAGGGTTGGTGAGAGAAGGAATGGTGCAAATGGAAGAAGCACTGCACAGAATCTGAAAATTCTCTTTGGATATAGGAGTGATGACAGAGCACTTGAGGGCTGCAAATTATACACCTAGTTTACAAAAAGGAGGGATGTGGTAAACCCTGTACTGTCCAGTCAATCTGACGTCAGTGGTGGTGAAATTTCACAACTCAGGACAGAAATATTATTTGCTTGGAAAAGCATAGCATAATAAATTTCAAGCCACATGGATATGCTAATGACAATTCATGTCTGGCAAAGTTCAGCAAGAACTTATCCCAAGGTACTTCACAGCAGCATTATGAAACAAAGTATAACACTGAATCACCAAGGTTAGGTGACCAAATGTTTGATCAAAGAGGCAAATTTAAAGGAGTGTCTTCAAGGATAAAAGCGAGGTGGAGAGATGGAGAGATGGAGCTGTGAAGGGAGCGTATTCCAGAGCTTTGGGCCGAGGCAACTGAAGGTGGAGTAATTAAAATCAGGGATGCACAAGAGGCCAGAATTAGAGGAGCAGAGATATCTCAGAGGTTTGTGGGGCTGGAGGGGATTAAAGTGTTAGTGAGGGGTGAGGCAATGGAGGGATTGGAAAACAAGAATGAGAATTTTAAAATCAAGACATTGCTTGACTGTGAGCTGATATCGGTCAGTGATCGGGGAATGAGACTTGCTGTGAGTTCAGGCACAGGCAGCAGAGTTTTAGATGACCTCAAGGTTACAGACAGTAGAATGTGGGAGAATGAGTTCGAATAGTCCAGTCTACAGGTAATGAAAACATGACTGAGAGCTTCAGCAGCGGATGAGTTAAGACAGGGGTGAAATCAGGCGATGTTATTGAAGTGGAAATAGGTGGTGATAGTGATGGCACGAATATAACGGTGGAAGCTCATTTTGTGGTCAACTGTCACAGAATCACAGAATTGTTACAGGCGGCCATTCTGTCCATCGTGTCTGCACTGGCTGTCCAAAAGAGCAATTCATCTAGTACCGCTTCCCTGCCTTCTCCCTGTAACTCTGTACAAACTTCCTTTTCAGACAGCTATCCAATTTCCTCCTGAATGCCTCGATTGAATCTGCCTCCACCACACTCTCAGGCAGTGCATTCCAGATCTTAAGCAGTCGCTGTGTGAAAAAGTTTTCCTCATGTCAACATCTGCTTCTTTTACCAATTACTTTAATTCTTTGCCCTCTCGTTTCAAAACCTTTCAGGAGTGGGAACAGTTTTACTCTATCCACTCTGTCCAGACACATCAACATTTTGAATACCTTTTTTTCCTCTCAGCCTTCTCTTCTCTAAGGAAAATGTTCCCAGTTCTCCAGTCTCTCTTCATAACTGATATTCTTCATCTCTGGAACCATTCTTGTGAATGTTTTTTCACACTCTCCAATGTCTTCACGTTACCTGAAGTGTGGTGCCAAGAACTAGACAGAATACTGCAACTGAGGCCGAACTAGTGTCTCATACAAGTTCAAAATAACCTCTTTGCTTTTGTATTCCATACTGCTGTTAATAAAGCCCAGGATACTGTCTGGTTTATTAACCGCTCTCTCTCAACCTGTCCAACCACCTTCAATGACCTATGCACATATACACCCAGGTCCCTCTGCTCCTGCACACCGTTCAGAGTTGTACCATTTATTCTATATGGCCTTTCCATGTTCTTCCTACCGAAATGAATCACATCACATTTCTCCACATTGAACTTCATCTGCCACCTGTCTGTCCATTCCACCAACTTGTCTACGTCCGTTTGAATTTCTACACTATCCTCCTCACAGTTCACAATGCTTCCAAGTTTTAAATCATCTGCAAACTTTGAAATTGTGCCCTGTACACCAAGGTCTATGTCATTAATATTTGTCAGGAAGAGAAACGATCCCAGCATTGATCCCTGGGGAACTTCACTACAAGTCTTAAATGAAAACAAGAAGTGCTGAAAAGACTCAGCAGGTCTGGAAGCATCTGTGGAGAGTGAAGCAGAGTTAACGTTTCAGGCCTGTGACCTTTCATCAGAATTGACAAAGGTAAGGAAATAAAGCAAGGTTGGGGCAAAAGAGAAAAAAGAGGTGTTGATAAGACAGAGGGTCAGAGAGATTAACTGACAAGGAGGTCATGGGGCAAAGGCAAAGAGAGTGTGCTTGTGGTGTGGTGAAAGACAAAACGTTAGTGCAGAGAGGGTATTGAATGACAAAATAATGAACAGCCCTAGCCAAAAGCAGCAACATAAAAAAATCATGTTTAAGGCCAGGAAATGGCAAAAAAAATGATAAAGCAAAATAATTAAAAGAACCAGTCTTGATCTGAAATTATTGAACTCAGTGTTCAGTCTGGAAGTCTGTAGAGTGCCTAATCGGACAATGACATGCTGTTCCTCGAGCTGACGTTGATGTTCACTGGAACACCGCCTCAGGTAAAAGGCAGATTGGGTTTCCACATTGTGCAGCACCTCCATTCAGTCCAAAAGCATGACACCGAGCTTCCAGTCGCTTCTTATTTCAACACCCTCCACCCGCCCCTCCAGCTCTACTTTTCACATTTCTGTCCTTGTGTTTTCCCCAATACCTCTATTTTCTTTGCTTAAAACCTATTACATTTCTAACCTTTGCCACGTCTGATGAAAGATCTCACACCTGGAACATTAACACTTCTTCTCTCTCCACAGATGCTGCCAGACGTGCTGAGTATTTCCATCACTTTCTGTTTTAATTTCACATTTCCAGCATCTGCAGTATTTTGTTTGATTCTACTACAAACCTTTCTCCAGCCCGAAAAGCATCCAATAATCACGACACTCTGTTTCCTGTCTCTCAACCAATTTAGTTTCATGTTGGTACTGTCCTTTTTATTCGATGAGTGACAACTTTGCTCACAAGTCTGTTGTGTGACACTTTATCAAATGCCTTTTGGAATTCCATTTACACCAGATCAACAGCATTGCCGTCATCAATCTTCCATTTCACCTCTTCAGAAACTCCAGCAAGTTAGTAAAACGCCATTTTCCCTTAACAAATCCGTGCTGGTCTTCCATAATTATCCCACATTTGTGTGTGTGCCTATTAATGTTGTCCCAAATGTGACACCGAGGTTTGAAAAAGACTGCCTCAATCTCAGAGTGTTACCAAGGAGAGGAATGGAATCAATAGCAAGGAACAGAGTTGGAGTGGGGAGTGAAAACAATGACTTCCGTCTTCCCAATATTTAATTGGAGGAAATTTCTGCTCATCCAGAACTGGATTTCGGATAACCAGTCTGACAATTTAACAACAGTGGAGGAGTGGAGAGAGGTGGTGGTGAGGTAAACATGATGGCGTTCTTTGATAAAACAATGGAGAGGGTTGATGAGAGTGATGTGATTGAAGTTATATATATGGACTTTCAAAAGGTGTTTGATCAAGTGACATTCAATAGACAGGTTAGGAAAACTGAACCCTATGGATTAAAGGGACAGTGACCGTGTGGATATAACATTGACTATGGAACAGTAAACAGAGATAAGTGGTGAAAGGTTGTTGTTCAGACTCGATGTGAGTATGCAGTGGTGTTCCCCAGGGCTCGGCATTAGGACCACTGCTGTTTTTGCTGTTGGAAAACAAGAGGTATGTAGGGCAGAGCCCCCACCTCCTCCCACTTTACAGAGCTTCCCCTCTCTGCAGCCTCTGCTCCATTTGTTTGTCATGTTACAGACACAGAGACAGTGTAACTACAGTCCCCATACCTCGTCCAGTGTTGGGTTATCAAATCCTCTGTCGTCCCTGAATGTCTGCACAGCTCACAACACAACCTCCAGAAAACCATCCACAGCACCTCCACTAACTTTACAATAGCTGAAGGAAGTCAAAAGCCCTTCACCTGTAGGTTAACTGCCTATAAATTTTCAATGGCATTAGATGAGGTTCCTCGTGTTGCTGAATGTATGTTTAGCTGAAAGTGACCAACACAGGCGGTCAGTTAACATGCACAGTCCACGTTTCAAAGATGTACATCAAAGCTGCTGGAATAGAAGTTTGATGTGACATTCCACAACTCCTCATGCTACTCGTACACACAATGTACACCCGAGCACAGCACGAAGCAGTGTGCAGGCCACACCAGAAGTGGCTTTAGCTCATCTCACACCCTTTTGTGGATCCAGACTTCCATTGTGTGGGCAACAGTGGTGCTACAGAGCTGAAAATCAACACCAGGGAGAGATAGAGAGGGAATGAAATTCACTTTAAAGGGGGACCTGGAAATGGAATAGGAATGAAGAGGGGAATTGGACTAATTGGAGGGGTGAGGCTATGGAGGGATTCTAACAGAAGAATGGGAATATTAAAGTGAAGGTGCTGCCAGACTGGGAGCCGTTGTAGATCAGTGAGCACAGGGGTGATGGGTGATCAGGATTTGGTGAGAGTTAGGATACAGGCAGCAGAGTTATGGATGGTCTGTGATTTATGGGGGGTTCATAACTGGGAGGATGACCAGGATAGAAATGCAATAGTCAAGTGTGGATTTAACAAAGGCACAGATGAGGGTTTATGCAGCAGATGGGCTGAGGCAGAGGTGAAGATGGGTGTTATTACAGAGGTGGTAGTCGACAGGGTTTGTGATGGGGAGAATATGGAGATGAACACAGCTCAGGTTTAGATAGAACACAGAGGTAGCAAACAGTCTGGTTCAGCCTCAAACATTGGACTTGGAGTATGTCGTTCACAGATATGGGACACAATTTCTTATGGAGACCAATAACATTGGCTTCGGGCTTCAGAGAAAAAAAACAGAATTACTTGAACAGTATTTCAGTGAATCAGGGTTTACAGATCTTATATGTGGAAATAAAGACTTCGCAGGGCAGTACAACAGGAAAGATGAGAATAAATTACGAGAACTATAATATCATGAGCAATGATTGTTGAGCTAAAAGCTGGCGACAGAGATTCACCAGGAATAACAGCAGCAGTAAGGAGGGCAGAGTAAATTCCAGTAACAGTAACGCAGTTAACAATGGTTTGTAAAATTGACAAACTTACCAGGGACACCAACAATAGCAAGGATGGGATAGTAAATGTGTTGTATAATCAACAGTGTGCAATAGATCTGGGATGTTAAAGACAGCGAATCATACGTAGAAAGTATGTAAAGAGGCCATGATAATCCTCTGCCCACTTTTGTAACATTCCAATCCACTGTTCTCAGATTCTGACCCATTGTTGTAACATTCCAATCTATTGTTCTCAGGTTCTGATCTATCCTCTCCCTCTCTCTGGTGATGCTGATGCCTGTAAGTGGTGAAGCTGATAATCCACTGGCGCAATGGTATTAAACCTTGAAAGGAATCCCTTATTAATAGAAGATGGAAAACTTCCAGTGACACAATTAGGGTCCATGGAGACTGTCATTAACGACAGTCACTGAACAAACAGGTTCTGTTAACCACTTCCCATCCAACACTTTTTGTACCTCAAAAAAGTAGAACATTTACTCGATCTGTATGGGATGCATGAGGGTTACTGAGGAAAGGAAATGTGGAAGTAGCATAGGCCCTGGACAGAGTCTTCTGATCCTCCTTGGATATGTGAGTGATAACAGAGGACTGGAGGGTTGTACATGTTGCAGCATGTTTAAAAAAGGAGAGATGGGGTAAAACCTGTATTTACTGACCAGTCAATCTAATGTCGGTGTTTGGAAATTTCTAAAGGTAACAACCAGGAGATAAGTATGCCCTGCTCAAAAAGGGATAATAACTGAGAAGCAGCATGCAAATGCGAATTCCAAATCATATCTGGCAAACGACAACAACAACAAGGTATTTTATATAGTGCCTTTAATATAATAAAACATCCCAAGATGCTTCATTATAAAACAAAACATGATACGGAGAGATATAAGAAATTATTAGGTCAGAGGACCAAAAGCGTGGTTAAAGAGATAGGTTTTAATGGGTGTCTTAAATGAGGAAAGGGTGGTGGAGAGGTGGCGGGATGGAGAGGTGGAGAGGTGCAAGGAGGGTATTCGAGAGCTTGGAGCCTAGGCAACTGAAGGTGTGGTCACCAATGGTGGAACAGTTAATATCAGGGATGCACAAGAGGCTGGAATTAGAGGAGCACAGATATATTGAAGGGTTGTGGGGACGGATCTTACAGATACAGGACGGGGGCGAGGTCATGGAAGAAAAATAAGTTGAGAATTTAAATAAAGACAATACTTGATCAGGAGTCAAAGTCGGTCAGTGACATGTGCACCGGACTTGGCACGATTTAGGAGCTGGCAACAGAGTTCTGGAGGACATTAAGTTAACAGAGAGCAGCAGGCGGGAAATCAGAGAGGAGTGTGTTGGAGTAGTCATGTCTTGGGGTAAGGAAAGCATGAATGAGTTTCAGCAGCAGATAGGCTGAGACAGGGGTGAAGTCGGCGCTCTAACTGAGGTGGAAATAGGCGGTTGTAATGATATCCTGAAAATGAGGTTAAAGCTCATTTTGTGATCAAATGTGACACCAAGGCTGCAAAACAAATTGTCTGAATGTTCGACTGATACAGGGAGAGGGATGGAATCAATAGGAAGGGAACAGAGTTGGAGCGGGGCGTGAAAACAATGGCTTCAGTCTTCCCAATATTTAATTGGAGGAAATTTCTGCTCATCCAGCACTGGATGTCGGATAAGCAGTCTGATAATTTAACAACAGTGGAGGAGTGGAGAGAGGTGGTGCTGAGGTAAACTTGGTGGAGTTCTTTAGTGAAACAATGGAAAGAGTTGATGAGGGTGGTGTGATTGAAGTTATATATATGATCTGTCAAAAGGTGTTTGATCAAGTGACATTCAACAGACAGGTTAGAAAAGCTGAACCCCATGGATTAAAGGGACAGTGACAGTGTGGATTTAACATTGGCGAATGAACAGTAAACAGAGAGAAGTGGTGAAAGGTTGTTGTTCAGAATCGATGTGAGTATACAGTGGTGTTCCCCAGGGCTCGGTATTAGGACCATTGCTCGTTTTGCTCTTGGAAAACCCGATTTGGGTAGGGCAGAGCCCCCTCCCCCTGTTCTTTGCAGAGCTTCCCCTCTATTCAGCCTCTGCTCCATTTGTTGGTCATGTTACGGACCCAGAGACACTGTAACTACAGTCCACATACATCGTCCAGAGTTGGGTCACCAAATCCTCTGTCCTCCGTGAATGCCTGCAGCAGCTGACAACACCACCTCCAGAAAACCATCCACAGCACCTCCACTAACTTTACAATAGCAGAAGCAAGTCGAAAGCCCTTCACCTGTAAGTTGGATGCCCGGTCCTTTTAAATAACACTAGAGGGGCTTCCTGGTGCTGCTGAATGTATGTTCAGCTGAGAGTGTATAACACAGGCGGACAGTGGACATGCACAGACCAAGTCTCGAGGTAACAGTGAAGTCTTCCAGCCAAAATGGACAGTTTGACCTTTTCCCACATTATACTCCATTTGCCAGTTCTTTGACCACTCATTTAGCCTATCTATATCCCTTTGTAGCCTCCTTATGTCCTCTTCAGCACTTACCTTCTTACCAATCTTGGAGACATTAGCAAATTTGGCAAGCATACCTTCGGTCCATTCATCAAAATCATTTATATCAATTGTAAAAAGTTGAGGCCCCAGCACTGATCGCGGTAGCATACCAATCGTCGCAGCTTGCCAACCAGAAAATTTCCCCTTTATGCCTACTCTGTTTCCTGTTAGCTAGCCAATCCTCTATCCATGCCAATTATGTTACCCCCTAAATGATGAGCTTTTATTTTCCACAATGACGTTTGATGTGGCACGTTATCAAATGCCTTCTGGAAATCTAAGTACTGTAGATCCACCAGTTCCACTTTATCCACAGTACATGTTACTTCTTCAAAGAACTCCAATATATTGGTTAAACATGATTTCTCTTTCACAAAACCATGTTGTCTCTCCTGATCACCTTGATTTTTTCTACATGCCTTGCTATAACGTCTTTAATAATAGCTTCTAACATCTGATCCATAGCTAAAAGCCATTCTCACCTGCCACAGGTTGTATGTACACTATGTCTCTTCTTATGTTATGCTCTATTTGAACTGTTACTCCTCAAAGAGTCACAGAATTATAGAGATATACAGCACAGAAACAGGACCTTCAGCCCATTCTGTCTGTGCCAGCCATCAAGCTCCAAACTATTCTAATCTCAGTTCCCAGCACTTGGCCTGTAGCCTTGTATGCCATGGCGTTTCAAGTGCTCATCTAAATACTTCTGAAATGTTGTGAGTGTTCCTGCTCCGACCCTTTCTTAAGGCAGTGCCTTCCAGATTCCAACCACCCTCTGGGAGAAAATTATTTTCCTCAAATCCCTTGTAAATCTCCAGCCCCTTACCTTAAATCAATTCCCCCTGGTTATTGACCTCTCCGCTAAGGGAAAATAGATTCTTCATATCTAACCTATCAATGCCCCTCACAATTTTGTATCCCACAATCATGACACCCTTCATCCTTCTCTGCTCTGAGGAAAACAACCCTAGCCTTTCCTGTCGCTCTTCATAGCTGAAATGCTCCAGCCCAGGCAACATCCTGGCGAATCTATTCTGCACCCTCTCCATTGCCATCACATCCTTCCTATAGTGTGGCAACCAGAACTATACACAGTACTCCAGTTGTGGCCGAACTGGAGTTTAATACTATTCCATCATAACCTCCCTGCTCTTATATTCTACGCCTCAGCTAATAAAGGCAGGTGTCCCATACGTCTTCCTGACCGCATTGTCTACCTGTGCTGCTACCTTCAGTGATCAATGGACAAGTACAACAAGGTCCTGTAATCTCAGGCTTTCCTCCTCACTATTTACAAAACAATCAATTTTCGTGTCAGCTGCGAACTTACTGATCTGACCTCCTATATTCACGTCTAAATCATTAATGTACACGACAAACAGCAAGAGTCCCAACACCGATCCCTGCAGTACACCACTGGTCACAGGCTTCCACTTGCAAGAACAGCCCTTGACCATCACCCTCTGCCTCCTGCCGCTAAGCCAATTTTGGATCCAATTTGCGAAATTGCCCTGGATCCCATGGGCTCTTACCTTCTTAACACATCTCCCATGCGAGACACTATCAAATGCCTTACTGAAGTCCTTGTAGACTACTGCTTTACCCTTATTTACACCCCTAGTCACCGCCTCGAAAATAATCAAATCAATTTAGTTAGACACGAACTCCCCTTGACAAAGCTATACTGACTATCCCTGATTAATCCCTGCCTCTCGACGTGGAGATTAATCCGGTCCCTCCGATTTTTTTCCAATGGTTTCCCTGCAATAAATTGCTTGTGACCCTTCGACCTCCTTTTGGTTAATCTGTGACCCGAGATCAGATCTTACAGTGGTGTAGGAGTGGCAACAGAGTTCATGTCAAAGTCCTACCTCCCTTTTATATGATCCTGTATAATGGACATGGACTACTGGGCAGTAATGTGCTCAAAGGTTATCAGCAGTAATTGATTATCCCTATATTTGCATACTGTAGAACATTAAACCATACCCCTGCTCTGGTGTCCAGTGCACCTTCAATATTCATGATTAAAATATCAGAGGAGTGGTTACCAGACACCTCTGATCACCCTGAGGTACAGGTGATTCTCGAGTCGGTGCTGAGTGAATTCACAACCCATAAAGATGACTGTGGAAACATGAGCAGACCGGAAGAAATTAACTGACCATTGCATGATCCATGAAGCAGTATTCTTACCGAGCTGAGATTATATCATCTATTCCAGACACTATCAGGTCATTGTTATACCAGGGTGTCGTTCACAAAGACGCATTCATTACTAACTGCCCCATTTGGCCGGTTAGAAAATCGTATGGCAGCTGGTGACTGACTGTTGACCATCACAAACTCAACTCAGTCATCCCTGTGTGATCCCGGATGTCTGAAAGACACCTATCCTACTCTCCCTGATTCCCAGCAGCAGGGCTGTCTTCACCACCCTGGATATCTCTAATCGTTATTGGAGTATCCCAGTAAAACTAGAGAAACAAATTAAATTCACATTCACTTCTGAGGACCAGAGGTACCCCGGAAATGACTGTCACAAGGGGATCCGTGATAACTCCACTATTTCCCACTAACGTACGGCCGGGCCCTTATGAGCTTTTCACAGTCTTCCTGCTTGCTGCAATGTGTCGATGGTCTCCTCCTCACCACCACAGACCGTGTCCACACATTTAACCCTTTTACAGGAACTGCTGCAATAACTTTGGGAGCTGGACTAAAAGACCATCCACGTCAGGCCCAGCTGTGCAAGATCGTGTCAAATTTCCAAGTGTCCAGGTTGGATCATCCTGCACCAGCCCAGACGAACATCAGGTGGAGACCATCCAGTGTCTACCCCTGTCCACCTCAAAGACTGCCCTGCGTCCTATCCTCAGGCTGGTGGGGCATCAGTGGACCCTCATCCAGTGTCTACCCCTGTCCACCTCAAAGACTGCCCTGTGCCCTCTCCTCAGGCTGGTGGGGTGTAGTGAACCCTCATCCAGTGTCTACCCCTGTCCACCTCAAAGACTGCCCTGTGTCCTATCCTCAGGCTGGTGGGCTATCAATGGACCCTGATCCAGTGTTTATCCTTGTCCACCTCAAAGACTGCCCTGTGTCCTATCCTCAGGCTGGTGGGGTATCAGTGGATGCTCATCCAGTGTTTATCGTTGTCCACCTCAAAGACTGCCCTGTGTCCTATCCTCAGGCTGGTGGGGTGTAGTGAACCCTCATCCAGTGTCTACCCCTGTCCACCTCAAAGACTGCCCTGTGTCCTATCCTCAGGCTGGTGGGCTATCAATGGACCCTGATCCAGTGTTTATCCTTGTCCACCTCAAAGACTGCCCTGTGTCCTATCCTCAGGCTGGTGGGCTATCAATGGACCCTCATCCAGTGTCCACCCCTGTCCACCTTAAAGACTGCCCTGTGTCCTATCCTCAGGCTGGTGGGACATCGGTGGACCCTCATCCAGTGTCCACCCCTGTCCACCTTAAAGACTGCCCTGTGTCCTATCCTCAGGCTGGTGGGGTGTAGTGAAACCTCATCCAGTGTCTACCACTGTCCACCTCAAAGACTGCCCTGTGTCCTATCCTCAGGGTCGAGGTATCATTAGTCCCTCATCCAGTGTCTACCCCTGCCCACATCAAAGACTGCCCTGTGTTCTATCCTCAGGCTGGTGGGGTATCAGTGGACCCTCATCCAGTGTCCACCCCTGTCCACCTCAAAGACTGCCCTGTCTCCTATCCTCAGGCAGGTGGGCTATCAATGGACCCTCATCCAGTGTCTACCCCTGTCCATCTCAAAGACTGCCCTGTGTCCTATCCTCAGGCTGGTGGGCTATCAATGGACCCTCATCCAGTGTCTACCCCTGTCCACCTCAAAGACTGCCCTGTGTCCTATCCTCAGGCTTGTGGGGTATCAGCAGACTCTCATCCCTCGATTTGCAGAGACTGTGACTCCTCTTTATGAACTACCTAATGGTGATGATGACCAGGTTTAACCCGGTTGGATTGAAGCAGTAACACGAATGAAGACAGCTTTCGCCCAGGCAACGTGTCTTATCTCACTTAACTCTGACAAGACTTCATTCGTCTGACATGGCGATGGGGGACACAGTGAAAAGCCTAGCTGCTGTCCTATGTAGAGAAAACCAGGAGAAACTACTTCCCATTGTGAATGACTCCAGAATTGTGAATGGGTCTGAACTGGTTTACTCCGTTTGTGAAGAACATTTGTTAACCATGTTCTGGGGCATCAAGCATTTTACTTAGATCACGGGGTTCAACAGGGTGATACTGCCCAGTCCATTAGAAACTTTCCCAGTATAGGAAATCAGTAGTAATAGTATTCCCCTGTCAGAGAGTCGTCGAGTCATAGTCATTTCAGCACAGAATGAGGCCATTTGTCCCATCGAGTCTATGCCTGCTCTTTGTAGATAAATCCAGACAGTCTCATTCCCCAGCTGTCTCCACATTCCTGCAAGTTTATTTCCCTCAAGTATCCATCCAATATCTTTTTGAAATCATTCACCATCACTGCGTCCACCAGCATCGTAGGCAGTGATTTCCAGGCCATTCCCACTCACTCACTTCCACTCACCAACAGGTTCTTAAACATGATTTCCTATTCATACATCCATGTTGACTATGCCAATCAGGTCATTATTATCCAAGTGCCCATTGATCACATCCTTTAGAATAGATTCTAGCATTTTCCCAACGATTAACGTAATGTTAACAGATCTGTAATTCCCTGTTTTCTCTCTCCCTCCTTTCTTAAATAGTGGGGTGACATTTGCTACCTTCCAATCTCCAGGAACCCGAATCTATCGAATGTTGTAAGATGATCACCAATGCATCCACTATCTGCATTGCTAGCTCTTTCAACACTCTGGGATGTAGGATATCAGGTCCTGGGGACTTATCAACCTTCAGCTCCATTAATTTCACAAACACAAACTCCTGACTAATATTAATTTCCTTTAATTCCTCTTTCCCCCAACATCTTGGATCTCTAATTCTGGGAGATTTCTTACATATTCCTCAGTGAAGACAGACACAAAATAATCATTTAACTTCTCTGCCATTTCTCTATTTCTCATTATAAATTCTCCTGACTCTGCCTGAAATGGACCCACATTTATCTTCGCCAAACGTTTCCTTTCTACGTACCTGTAGACGTTTTTACAGCCTGCTTTTATATTTTTGCTAGCTAACATTCATATTCTATTCTCCATTTCTTTATCAGTTTCTTCATCCTCCTTTGTTATATTCTGAAATCCTCCCAATCCTCAGGTTTTCTACTATTTTTGGCAACTTTATAGGCATTTTCATTTAATCTTATGCAGTCCTTAACTTCCGTTGTTATCCACTGTTGACTGCCTTTACTTTTGGGGTCTATGTGCCTTGATAGAATGTATAGCTTCTGTAAATTATGCAATATTTCTTTAAAGACTATCCATTACCTATGCACTACCTTTCAATGCATGTTTACATTCCACCTCGGCCAATTTGCCCCTCATACCTTCATAATTTACTTTGTTCAAATTTAACACCCTGGCTTAAGATTGCACGTTCAAACATCATGTAAAATTCTATTATGGTCATTCATCCCTAAATGTTATTTTACAATAACATTAGTTAACCCTGTCGCATTACATTATACTAGATCGAAAACAGACTGTTTTCTAATCGGTTCCTCAACTAATGCTCCAGAAAATCATCCCTAACACACTCCAGAAACTTGTCATCCCCAGCAGAAGTTCTCATTAGGATTACCCAATCTATATGAAGATTGAAGTCACCCGTGAATACTGTATTACCCATGCTACATGATGCTCTAATCTCCGGATTAATGCCATCCCCCACACTACCACTACTGTTTGGTGGTCCATAAAAAAACTCCTAACAATGTTTACTGCCCCTTGTTGTTTCTTAGCTCCACCCAAACAGATTCCACATTTTGTTCTTGAGCCCTGAGATCCTCCCTTACTAATGTACTGATCCCATCCCATATTATCAGCACAACAGCACTGCCTTTTGCTTTTTGCCTATCCTTCATATATGTCGAACATACTTGTTTATTCAGTTCTCAGGCTTGGTCACCCCGTAGCCACATTTCCGTTATGACAATTGGATCAGACATAATTACCTCCATTTCGGCCTTTAAATCATCAATCTTGTTGGGAATACTGCGTGCATTCAGGTAGAGCGCCCTTAACCTTGTCATCTTGACATTCAGCATTCTAAGACAAGTTGATGCTCACTTTTGTGTTGCCTGCTTCTAATGTCACTTTCTACTTTTCTACCTCCTGTTACCAGCTTTACTTCCTCCCAATTTGATCCTTCATTCCAATTTCAAAAGGAAACTGGATGGGTACTTGAAGGAAGAGAACATGCAGGGCTATGGGGATCAAGGGTGGGAGCAGGACTGGGTGAATTGCTGAACAGAGAACGGGCACCATCTCGATAGGCAGAATGGACTCCCTCTGTGCCATAAGTGATTCCATTAATCAATGATGGGTGTGTCAGCTGCTTCTGCATGGAAAGGTCAAGATACATCGAAGTTCAATGAAACTGCGACGTTAACGGCCACTGGCAGCTCCGTCCTTCCCCTGGTGTGAGGCTCCAGGTCATGTTACAGGAGCTAACACAGCACTGTGACCACCTCCTTATTGAATCAGAGTCACCTCACACACTGCTCCTGGCTTAGGTGTAGGTTGGGAAAGTGCTCTTGGCAAACCCGGGGTGGGTAGGACCGAGTCCCCTCCTCCTCTCTCTTTACAGAGCTTCCCCTCTCTGCAGCCTCTCCTCCATTTGTTAGTCATGTTACAGTCCCAGAGACACTGTAACTACAGTCGCCATACCTCCTCCAGAGTTGGGTCACCAAATCCTCTGCCCTCCCTGAATGTCTGCAGCAACTCACAACACAAACTATAGAAAACCATCCACAGCACCTCCACTAACTTTACAAGAGCAGAATTAAGTCAAAAGCCCATCACCTGAAAGTTGCATGCCTGATACATTTAAATAACACGAGAGGGGGTTCCTCGTGCAGCTGAATGTTTGTTCAGCTGACAGTGACTAACACAGGCGGTCAGTGGACATGCACAGACCAAGTTTCAAAGACGTACATCAAAGTACTGGAATAACAGTTTGATGTGACATTCCATAACTCCTCATTTTTTTTTTATAGATACAGCACTGAAACAGGCCCTTCGGCCCACCGAGTCTGTGCCGACCATCAACCACCCATTTATACTAATCCTACACTAATCCCATATTCCTACCAAACATCCCCACCTGCCCCTGTATTTCCCTACCACCTACCTATACTAGTGACAATTTATAATGGCCAATTTACCTATCAACCTGCAAGTCTTTTGGCTTGTGGGAGGAAACCGGAGCACCCGGAGAAAACCCACGCAGACACAGGGAGAACTTGCAAACTCCACACAGGCAGTACCCGGAATCGAACCCGGGTCTCTGGAGCTGTGAGGCTGCGGTGCTAACCACTGCGCCACTGTGCCGCCCATTGTACGAGTGCATACAATGTTCACCCGGGATCGAATGCTGCACAGCGTGGGACGGTGTGCACACCATGCCAGAAGTGGCTGGTAGCTCAGCTCACACCTTTTGAGGATCCAGGCTTCCATAGTGTAGGAAAGAGTGGTGTTGTAGAACCGAAAATGATCACCAGGCAGATAGCGATGGAAGGAAATTCACTTTAAAAGGAAACATGGAAATAGATTTGAAGGCAAAGGTGTTTCTGGGATGTGGGAATGAACACAATGAGACTAATGGGAGGGGTGAGGCCAGGGAGGGATTCAAACACAAGAATAAGATTATTAAAATTAAGGTGCTGCCAGACCGGGAGCCAATGTAGATCACTGAGTACAGGGGTGATGGGTGATCGGGATTTGGTGTGAGTTAGGATACAGGCAGCAGGATTCTGGATGGACTGTGGTTTATGGAGGTTTATAACTGGGATGGTGACCAGGATAAAATTGGAACAGTCAAGTGTGGATTCAACAGTGACACGTATGAGGGTGTATGCAGCAGATGGGCTGTGGCAGTGGTGGAGACGGGTGATATTACAGAGGTGGTAGTAAGCAGGGTTGATGATGAAGAGACTATGGAGATGAACTTTGCTCAGGTTTAGACAGAACACCGAGGTTGTAACCTGTCTGGTTCAACATCTGACATTGGGCAAGGTCGGGTATGTGGTTCTCAGATAGGGGACAGAATTTCTTATGGAAAACAATGATACTGTCTTCAGTCTTCAAAAATAATTAAAGTACTTGACCAGTATTTCAGTGAACCAGGGTTGGCAGATACTATATGTGGGAATAGAGACTTCCCAGGGGCAGTAACAGCAGGAAAGATGAGAGCAAATTTCAAGAACTATTATACAGATAGCAATAGTATGTAGAGCTAATAGCTGGAGATAGATATTCACCAGGAATAACAACAGCAGCAAGGAGGGCAAAGTAAATTCAAGGAGCAGTAATGCAGTTAAACATGGTTTATAAAATTAATAGCTGTATTGCCAAATTTACCAGGGGCAGCAACAGTTGCGAGGATGGGATAGTAAATGTGTTGAATAATCAGCAGTGTAAAATAGATCTGAGAAGTTAAAGACAGCGAATCATGCGCTGAAAGCATGTAAAGAGGCCACGATAAACCTCTGCCCACTGTTGTAACATTCCAATCTATTGTTCTCAGAATCTGACCCATTGTTGTAACATTCCAATCTATTGTTGTCAGGTTCCGATCTATCCTCTCCCTCTCTCTAGAGCCGCTGATCTCTATACGTGTTGAGGCTGATACTCCACTGGCGTGATGGGATAACACCTTGAAAGGAATCCCTTATTGATAGAAGATGGAAAACCTCCAGTGACACATTTAGGGTCCATGGAGATTGACTTCAAGTACAGTCACTGAACAAACATATTCAGTTAACCACTTTCCATTGAACACTTCTTGGAACTCAAACAAGTAGGACATTTACCCAGTGTGATAGGTTGTGTGAGGGTTACTGAGGGAAGTAAATGTGGAAATAGAAGAGGCACTGGACAGAATCTTCCAATCCTCCTTGGATAGGGAAGTTATGACAGAGGATGAGACGGTTGTAAATGTTACACCCTGTTTAGAAAAGGAGAGATGGGGTAAACCCTGCACTGACCAGTCAGTCTAATGTCAGTGGTTAGAAATTTCAAAAGGTCACAACCAAGCGATAGGTATTCCTTGCTCGAAAAAAATGGATATTTGTTGAGAGGCAGCACGGAAATGCGAATTCCAAATCATGTCTGGCAAACGTCAACAACAACAACTTATTTTATTTAGTGCCTTTAATGTAATAAAACATCCCAAGATGCTTCACAGGAGCATTATAAAATAAAATATGACACCGAGACATACAAGGAAATATTAGGTCAGAGGACCAAAAGCGTGGTCAAAGAAGTAGGTTTCAATGGGTACATTAAAGAAGGTAAGCATGGTGGAGAGATGGAGAGATGGAGGGGTGTAAGGAGGGTATTCCAGTGCTTGGGGCCTAGGCAACTGAAGGTGTGGCCAACAAAGGTGGAACAGTTAATAACAGGGAGGAAGAAGAGTCATGAATTAGAGGAGTTCAGATATATTGAAGGGTTGTGCGGTTGGAGGATATTACAGATACAGGCCGGGGGCGAGGTCATGGAGGGAAAACAAGGTGAAAAATTTAAATAAAGACATTGCCTGATCATGAGTCAATGTCAGTCAGTGATATATGAACAAGCCTTGGTGCGAGTTAGGACATGGGCAGCAGAGTTCTGGGGGACCTTATGTTTACAGAGAGTAGCATGCGGTAGACCAGACATGAGTGAACTGGAATAGTCATGTCCAGGGGTAATGAAGGCATGAATGAATTTCAGCAGCAGAAGGGCTGAGACAGGGGTGAAGTCAGGCTCTGTTACTGAGGTGGAGATAGGCGATTGTAATGATTGCATGAGTATTATGTTAGAAGATCATTTTGTGATTAAATGTGACACCAAAGTTGTAAACAGTCTGTCTGAATCTCAGACTGTTACCAGGGTGGGATCAATAGCAGGGGAACAGAGCTGGAGTGCGGAGTGAAAACAATGACTTCAATTTTACCAACATTTAATTGGAGGAAAGTTCTTCTCATCCAGTACTGGATGTCGGATAAGCAGTCTGATAATTTAACAACAGTGGAGGAGTGGAGAGAGGTGGTGCTGAGGTAAACTTGGTGGAGTTCTTTCATGAAACAATGGAGAGGGTTGATGCAGGTGGTGTGATTGAGGTTATATATATGGACTTTCAAAAGGTGTTTTATCAACTGACATTCAATAGACAGGTTAGGAAAACTGAACCCGATGGATTAAAGGGACAGTGACAGTGTGGATATAACATTGCCTAATGAACAGTAAACAGAGAGAAGTTGTGAAAGATTGTTGTGCGGACTCGATGGGAGTATACAGTGGTGTTCCCCAGGGCTCGGTATTAGGACCACTGCTAGTTTTGCTATTGGAAAGCCTAGGGTTGGTAGGGCAGAGCTCCCTCCTCCGCCCTCTTTAAAGTGCTTCCCCTTTCTGCAGCTTCCGCTCCATTTCTTGGTCATGTTGCAGACCCAGAGACACTGTAAATACAGTCCCGAGACCTCGTCCAGAGTTGGGTCACCAAATCCTCTGTCCTCACTGAATGTCTGCTGCAGCTCACAATACAGCCTCCAGAAAACAATCCACTGCACCTCCACTAACTTTACAATAGCAGAAGCAAGTCAAAAGCCCCTCACGTGTAAGTTGGATGCCTCGTCCTTTTAAATAAAAATAGAAGGGGCTCCTCGTGCTTCTTAATGTATGTTCAGCTGAGCGAGACTAACACAGGCGGTCAGTGGACATACACAGTCGAAGTTTCAAAGCTGCCAGAATGGCTGATTTACACCATATTCAGTCCCTTCCTTACACTACAGACACACGCATGTTCCAGCCACGCGAGCACCCCGGCCAGCCTGGGTGTCCTGTACAATGTGCTGGATGGTACCAGCAGTGCAGCTCACACCACTTTATGGATCCAAACTTCCACAGCACCAGTGGAGCTGGAGAGAGGAAATGTGTGGTCAGGGAGAGAGACAGAGAGACTATGCCAGTATGTTACCTCCGACACCATGAGCTTTTATTTTCCGCAATAACCTTTGATTAGAGACAGTCAGCATGGCTTTGTAAAGGGCAGATCATGCCTCAAAGCCTTACTGAATTCTCTGAAGATGTGACGAAACACATTGATGAAGGAAGAGCAGTGGATGTTGTGTTTATGGATTTTAGCAAGGAGTTTGATAAGGTTCCCCATGGTAGGCTCATTCAGAAAGTTATGAGGCATGGGATTCAGGGAAAGTTGGCTGTCTGGATACAAAATTGGCTGGCCCATAGAAGTCAGAGGGTGGTAGTAGATGGAAACTATTCAGCATGGAGCTCGGTGACCAGTGGTGTTCCACAAGGATCTGTTCTGGGACCTCTGCTCTTGGTGATTTTTATACATGACTTGGATGTGAAAGTGGAAGGCTGGGTTAGCAAGTTTGCCGATGACACGAAGGTTGCTGGAGTTGTGGATAGTGTGGAAGGCTGTTGTCATTTGCGACGGGACATTGACAGGATGTAGAGCTGGGCTGGGACGTGGCAGATGGAGTGGAACCTGGAAAAGTGTGAAGTGATTCATCTTGGAAGGTCGAATTTGAATGCAGATTATAGGCTTAAAGACAGGATCCTTGGTAGTGTGGAGGATCTTGGGGCCCATGTCCATAGATCGCTCAAAGTTGCCACCCAAGTTGATCGGGTTGTTAAGAAGGCGTATGGTGTGTTGGCTTTTATTAACAGGGGGATTGAGTTTAAGAGCTGCGAGGTTATGTTGCAGCTCTATATGGCCCTGGTTCGACCACACTTGGAATATTGTGTTCACTTCTGGTCGCCTCATTGTAGGAAGGATGTGGAAGCTTTAGAGAGGGTGCAGAGCAGATTTACCAGGATGCTGCCTGGACTGGAGGGCATGTCTTATGAAGAAAGATTGAGGGAGCTAGGGCTTTTCTCATTGGAGCGAAGAAGGATGGGAGATGACTTGATAGAGGGGTACAAGATGATGAGAGGCATCGATAGAAAAAGTGGATAGCCAGATACGTTTTCCCAGGGTGGAAAGGGCTATCACCAGGGGGCATAATTTTAAGGTGATTGGAGGAAGATTTCGGGGCGATGTCAGAGGTAGTTTCTTTACACAGAGAGTGGTGGGTGCGTGGAATGCGCTGCCAGCGGTGGTAGAAGAAGCAGATACATTAGGGACATTTAAGCGACTCTTGGATAGGCACATGGATGATCGTAGAATGAAGGGTAGGTAGTTAGTTTGATCTTAGAGTAGGTTAAAGGTTCGGCACAACATCGTGGGCCGAAGGGATTGTACTGTGCTGTACTGTTCTCTGTTCTATGTTCTGTGTGGCACCTTATCAAATGCCTTCTGGAAATCTTTGTACAGTGCATCCACCAGTTCCCCTTTATCCACAGCCCATGTTACTTCTTCAAGGAACTCCAGTTAATTGGTTAAATATAATTTCCCTTTCACAAAACCATGTTGACTCTACCTGACCGCCTTGAATTTTTCTACCTGCCTTCTATAAAATCTTTAATAATAGCTTCTAAAATCTAATCCACAGCCAGAAAGCCTTTCTCATCTGTCACATATTGTTGCTCTACTATGTTTATTCTGATTTTGTGCTGTATTTGAACCGTCACTCCTCAATAAACTGCTTGTGACCCTTTCACCTCCTTTTGGCTAATCTGTGACCCTAGATCAGACCTTACAGTGGTGTAGGAGAGGGAACACAGAGATCGGGATATTAGGCTTGGTTTACTTGATTTGTGAGATAGAGCAAACTCAGTTGAGCTATCATTTCTGAGATTGGGTCGGACATTTGGCAAACAAAGAGAGTTTACACTCAATCAAACGTGTGTGTTCATCACTAAGAGCGTGGGGTCGGGGGGGGGGGGGCGGGGTGGGGCGGGGGAGACTTCCAGAGAGTTTTGAATAAGTAAAGTCAGAAATACAATCTCACCAGCATATCACAGGAAATAGTCAATTGATAACCTGGTAGGGAAGAAAAACAGGCACGCCTGGGGAGACGGACATACTAAGGATTTTCGAGGTGTATGATGGGAATTACGATTTTATTCTCAATGGAATATCTGAGGATGTCCAGAAATGCAAATTTAAGCTAAAAAAAAAAGGCTGAGATAAGTTAGTCAATGGGGCACATCTGTGTACCTGAACAGAAAGTGCCGGAAATACTCAGTGGGTCTGGCAGCATCGGTGCAGAGAGAAACAGAGTTCATGTTTCAGATCTGTGACCCTTCATCAGAACTGGTAAACGTTAGAAATGTTGATGTACAAGCTGGAGATGGTAAGACCATGGACTTCCAGCATTCCATTCCACCCCCAATCCTTCACCTCAAACCTCCCCTTCTGATTTTATACTTTCCAATGATAACCCAATACAAGCAACTTCCCAGTCACAGCAGTTCCAGAGACAGAAAGAGAGCAGCAAAGGAGCACTAAAGCCCCATCACTTGGTCTGACACTCACAGCCACCAGATCAAATACTTACAGTGCGTGTACCTTAGAGGCTGGTATAGAGTCGGAATCTGCACGTGGTGAGTCAGCGAGCATGAGTGAGCTGCAGCCAGGCCAGGGGGAAAGGATAGTTCATGTGTCAGATCACCGGAGGGCGAGGTCACAAACGAGTTATAATACACAGGACTCAGATGTGAACATTGCTGGAGCTGATGCCCATGTCGAGGTGGTGCAGTCTGAATCCGAGTCCTCAAGGCCCAGAGCTATTCGGGGACGTCCTGAAAGGCCATCTGCAGTCACCCCAGTGAAAGTCAGCAGCCTTTCACCAGCCATGCTGCAGTCACTGGGAAACACTGTGTAGGAGCAGTAGGCAGGTTGAGGGAACCCACAAGACAGGGACTAAGGGAACACACAAGGGTGAATAGTTCAGTTTAGTTTGTATAATTGCATGTGTTGTTGGATTAAGATGATCATGAAAAACATTTTGTTGGTGTTTTTATTGCAGGATGGTTACCTAGGGGACGATGTGATGGGGCATCTCAGATGGGTGTAATGGTGGAGAAGAGGGGGTTCCATGGTGGGAAAGGGAAGTTGTCCTCTGGGAACTGGAATCTTAGCAGCGTCTCACTGACAGCCTGTCCGGGCTGAAATCATCCAGGAAATATCCTCCCTGCCTCCTCCTCCTCCTACTGAGGTAGCCTGCGGATTCCTGTTGCCAATGCCTGTGTCCACATGATGGTGATGATATGAAGGGTGCAGCAGAACACCATGAACATGGACACCTGCTCCAGTGTGTCCTGGAGGGCTCCCCCCGAGCGGTTCAGACATCGGAAGCATTGCTTCACCTGGTGGTTTTGTCTGGGGGAGGGGAGTGTCTAGAGTTTAGAGGTCATGAACCACATTCTGGTTCTGCATGGGGGCCCGATGTGTTGGGACCGACTGACTGCTTCAGAATGAAGGTATGGTGGCTGCTGCCAGGATAGTGGACATTTACCAACATGATGTACTGGGCATGCTCACACACCAACTGTACATTGATGGAGTGAGAGTTCTTCCAGTTCCTGTACCTCTCCCCGTTGCCATGGGGATCCCGCACAGACACCTAGACCATCAGGAATCCCGCTATCCTGACAAAGCCATGGGATCTCTCACCTGCTTCTCCCTGCTGAGGGAGCAGGCAGTATAATTCACCTCCCCGACATAGATGGCCTCTGTCACAAAACAGATACATCAATGGACAACATAGAGAGAGATAATGGATACGTCACCCGCTCTTGTCTGGAAAGATCCAGATAAGAACATAATAACATAAGAAGTAGGAGCAGGAGTAGGCAATTCAGCCCCTCGAGCCTGCTTCGCCATTCAATTTGATCATGGCTGATCTCATCTCAGTCTCAACTCCACTTTCCTGCCCGTTCTCCATAACTCTTCAACCCATTACTAAATAAAAATCTGTCTATCTCCTCCTTAAATTTACTCAATGTCCCGGCATCTACTGCACTCCGGGTAGTGAATTCCACAGACTCACGACCCTTTGAGAGAAGAAATTTCTCTTCATCTCTATTTTAAACCCTTAACCCTTATCCTAAAACAATGACCTCTCATTCTAGGTTGCCCCACAAGAGGAAACGTCTTCTCTATGTCTAATTTGTCAATCCCCTTAATCATCTTATATACCTCAATTAGATCAACTCTCATTCTTCTAAACTCTGGAGAGTAAAGGCATAAAGAGCTCAATCTCTTTTCATAATACAAACCCCTCATCCCTGGAATCAATCTATTGACCCTCCTCTGATCTGCCTCCAATGCAACTACATCCATCCTCAAGTCAGGAGACTAAAACTATACACAATACTCCAGGTGCGGTCTCATTAATGCCTTGTACAGTTGCAGCAACACTTTCCTACTTTTATATTCTGTTCCTTTAGCAAGATATACCAAAATTCCATTTGCCTTCCTTTTCACCTGCTGTCCCTTCAAACAAGCTTTCTGCGATTCATGCACGAGGACACCCAGATCCTTCTGCACCGAAGCACTCTGAAGTTTCTCTCCAGTTAGGTAATAATTTGCCTTTCTATTCTTCCGACCAAAATGGATAACCTTACACTTATCCACGTTAAACTCCATCTGCCAAATTTTGGATCATTCACCGAACCTATCCATATCAATTTGTAAATTTCTTATTTAATTATTGCAATTTACTATCCCAGCTATTGTAGTGTCATCTGCAAATTTGGCAATAGTACTTTCTATCCCTGCATCCAAGTCATAAATATATATTGTAAATAGCTGGGGCCAAGGACCAAACCCTGTGGTAACCCACTAGTTACATATTGCCAACCAGAAAAAGACCCATTTAGCCCGACTCTCTGTTTTCTGTTGGTTAGCCAATCCTCTATCAAAGTTAATAAATTGCCCCTAACCCCATGTAATCTTACCTTGTGTGTTAACCTTTTGTGCAGCACCTTATCAAATGTCTTCTGGAAGTCCAGATATACATCTACAGGATCCCCATTTTCCACTTTTCTTGTCACAGCTTCGAAGACCTCTAGCAAATTCGTCAAATAGGATTTACCCTTCATAAAACCATGCTGACTCTGATGGATTGCGTTTTGACTTTCTAAATATCCTGTTATTACTTCCTTAATAATGGGTTCTAACAATTTCCCAATGATAGATGTTTCCTACTTTCTGCCTTCCTCCCTTTCACCCAGTTCATTCCAAAGTTCAATGAGGAGGATGTGGCAGAATTATCCGTCACTTTTGAAAAGCTTGTAAAGTAACTGAAATGTCCGGCGGAGAGCTGGACACTGTTCTGACAAAACAAAGTAACAGGAAAATCCCATGAGGTTTATTCACTGTTGCCAGATGAAAGTTCATCAGATTATGAGATGACTAAAAATGCAATGCTGGGCGTACATGAGATAGTACCGGAAGTGTACGGTTAAACATTCCCAAACCTCCGAAAGCAGCCTGACTAAAGTGATCTCGAGTTTGAAAGAGTTAAGCAGCTTCCGAACACAGGGACATAGGAGCAGGAGTAGGCCATTCAGCCCATCGAGGCTGCTCCACCACTCAATATGACCATGGCTGATCATCCACTTCAATGCCTTTTTCACACATTATCTCCATATCCCCTTTTTGTCATTTGCAGTTAGAAATCTGTCAATCTATAGTTTAAACATACTCACCGACTGAGATTCCACATCCGTCTGGGATGCAGAATTCCAAAGATTCAGAAACCTCTGAGTCAAGAAATTTATCCTCATCTCTGTCCTAAGTGGCTTCCCCCTTATTTTGAAATTGTATCCATTAGTTCTAGACTCCGCAACCAGGGGAAATATCGTACACGCATTTACGCTGTTTATCTCTTTAATTATTTCGTGGGGTTCAATGAGATCCCGACACATTCTTTGAAACTCTAGAGAATACAAGCCCAGTTTCTCTCTTCATAGAACAGTCTCGCTATCCCGGGAACAAGTCTGGTGAACTTTCATTGCACTCCCTCTATGGCAATAATATCCTTCCTAAGGTAAGGGGACCCAAACTGCACACAATATTCCAGGTGTGGTCTAAGCAAGGTTCTATACACATGAAGTAAGACTTCAATACTCCTGTACTCAAATCATCTTGTGATAAAGGCTAACAGACCATTAGCATTCCGAATTGCTTGCTGCACTGCATGTTAGTTTTCAGTGACTTACTGACACACGGTTCCCTTTGTACATCTACACTTTCTAATCCCTTACTATTTAAGAAATACTCTGCACATCTGTTCCTCCTACCAAAATGGATAACGTCATATCTGTCCATATTATATCCCATCTGCCATGTTCTTGCCCAGTCACAATGTCTGTCCAAATCCCCTTGAAGACGCTTTGCATCTTCCTCACAACATACATTCCCACCTAGTTTTGTGTCATGTGCGAACTTGGAAATATTACATTTGGTCCCCACATCCAAATCATTGACATATATTGTTAACAGCTGGGGCCCAAGTACTGATCCTTGTGGTACACAACTAATCACAGCCTGCCAAAGTGAGAATGACCCGTTTCTTCCTACTCACTGTTTTCTGCCTGTTAACCAATCTTTAATCCATGCCAGTATATTACCTCCTATCCCATGTGCTTTAATGTTGCTAACCAACCTCCTGTGGGGTACTTTATCAAAATCCTTCTGAAAATTCAAGTATAACACGTCCACCGACTCCCCTTTATCAATTCTGTTAGTAACATCCCCAATAAAAACTCCAACAGGTTCGTCAAACATGATTTCTCATTCATAAATCCATGTTTGCGATGCCCAAACAGATTATTATCCAACTGTCCATTTATCACATCCTTTAGAATACAGTCCCATCATTTTCCCAACGACCGATGCACGAAAGCAGGTCTATAATTCCCTGTTTTTACTCTCCCTCCCTTCTTAAATAGTGGGGTGACATTTGCTACCTTCCAATCTGCAGGAACCGCTCCAGAATCTATAGAATTTTTGAAGATAGTCACCAATGCAGCCACCATCTCCATAGCTATCTCTTCCCACACCCTGGGATGCAGAATATCAGATCCTGGGGCCTCATCAAACTTCAGCCCCATTAATGTCTCCAATACAACATTCTTACTAATATTAATTTCCTTCATGTTCTCATTCTCCCTAATCCCTTGGATCTCTAATTCTGGAAATGTTCTTGTATCTTCCTCAATGAGGAGAGACACAAAGTAATCATTTAGCTTCACTGCCATTTCTCTGTTCACCATTATAAATTCCCCTGAGTCTGCCTGTATTGGACCCACATTTGTCTTCGCCAAACGTTTCATTTTTAGGTCGCTGTAGAAGATTTAAAGTCAGTTTTTGTGTTTACTTTTGACCAATGGATACAGACACTCAAATTACAGCCCACAAATCTGAACCTTAGAGTGGTGATCCATCTCAAGGAGTTCAGAAACTCGCTCTCCCTACCATTAAAACCCACAAAGAGGAACGAAAGGTTCAAAGAGCCAGGCAGGTTGCAATTCTGGCTGATGAATTTTCCCTTGTACACAAAGCCTTAACCCCAAAGGGAAACCCTTCCCTAGTCACCACAAAGACCCGAGAACAAAATGTGGGAGGGTGATAGGAGCCCGATCAGCCTTGGGCAAGGAGGAAAAGCTGGACACCCAGGGGACCATCCTCAGGCCAAATAGGACGGCACTGAGAGCAGGAGTAATGGCCGAAGACCTGTGCGTTTCCATTGGAATAAGGCAGATCACCATCGAGCTGAATGCTGCAAGTTATGGGAAAACCTGTAGCATTAATCAGGGACCACCAGATCAGTGCAGGATAATGGGACCTGATGGAAAGCACAACAGATCAGGCTGTGCCTCCAACTGCGGCAGTCAGACCCAGTAAACCCACCACAGAGAGTGCGGGAAATATAAACAAAATCCCTGAGAGGTACCAGGAATTTGTATCCTAAGGAAAAGTGACCCCATACCCCTTGAGTGAGGCAAGTAAAACAATAGTCATACTCAAGGATACAGGGGCCACCCAATCCCTTCTGCTGGGAAAACGAAAGTGCAGTGAATGCTAGAGCGTTAGTGAATGGTATCGGAAGACAATATATGTCCATACCTTTATATCCGGTGCACTTGGAGTGTGACCCAGTTTCATGACCCTTTACCATGGGGATTGTACCTAGTTTACCGGGTGATGGGTCGAACTGCTCCTGGGTAATAATCTGACAGGGGAAAAGGTGGCAGCTTCCCCAGTAGATCTAGAGAGACTAAAAGAGGTCTGGGAGACAGAGTAGTTACAGGAGAAGGTCCCGGACATTCTCCCTGATTGTGTGGTGACTCGGTCCATGGCCAAACAATCCCCTGAACTGACACTGCAGACGGATTATCCTACATTCTGGTTGTCTGAAACCTTCTTCGGGAAGTTAGAGGAGACAAAGAATGTATTAAACAGTTCTTCCTTATTTGAGGCTCAACAACCCGACCCAGAGTTAAAAAATAGCACAGACTGTCCAAACCAAAACTGAAGCAGAGGGAGTTGCAGAGTGTTACTATTTAAAGAATGAGGTGCTGATGAGGAAGTGGAGATCTCCTCACAGAGCAGAGGATGAAGAGTGGACAGTGGTTCACCAGATAGTTGTGCCGCTGAGGTCCCTTAAAGAAATATTAAGAATGGCCCACGACCTTCTAATGGATGGACATTTCGGTGTATGAAAAATAAAAGCCCGCAGAAGACACTATTTTCACTGGCCACAACTTCTCAAAGATGTGGTGGCGTTTCGGAAAACTAGTCACATGTGCTAAGTTGTGGGGAAGCCCCAACCTGCAATAAAGCCTGCATCCTAATTCACATACCAGCTTTTGGGGACCCCTTCAGCAGAGTGATGGTGGATTGTGGGGTCACCTGCTGAAAACAAAAAGGGATTCCAGTATCTTCTCACCATTATGGATGTGGTGACCCGATTCCCAGAGGCCATTCGCCCGAAGAACGATCCCTGCCAAGGCTATGGTGAAGGGGCTAACCCAGTTCTTTACCCGATATGGGTTGCCTGCTGAGATCCAGTCCGATCAGGACACACATTTTATGTCCATTTTTTTTTATAAGGTCATAGGTAATCTGGAGCACCGCAGCCTCACAGCTCCAGCGACCTGGGTTCGATTTTGTTTACTGCTTTTGCGGAGTTTGCAAGTTCTCCCTGTGACCGCGTGGGTTTTCACCAAATGATCCGGTTTCCTCCCACAGCCAAAGACTTGCAGGCTGATAGGTAAATTGGCCATTATAAATTGCCCCTAGTATAGGTTGGTGGGAGGGGAGTTGAGGGATGGTGGGGATGTGGTAGGAATATGTGATTCATGTAGGATTAGTATAAATGGGTGGTTGATGGTCGGCACAGACTCGGTCGGCTGAAGGGCCTGTTTCAGTGCTGTATCTCTAAATAAATAAAATAAGTAAATAAATAAAGTCCTCCGCCTACCATCCATAGTCACAAGGGGCTTTGGAGCGGTACGATCAGACCCTAAAGACAATGATCAGGCCATACTGCTATGAGCAACCCCATGACTGGGACAAAGGGCTGGGATTTCTCCTGTTGGTTTCCAGGGACTTATCCAATGATTCCACTGGCTTTATTCTCTTTGAATTATTTTATTGACACGTGGTGAGAGGTTCCCTTAAACTAATCAAGGAGAGGTTTTTGGGACACAGGGATGAGTCTTCCATGTTAGACTACATTTCTATGCTGTGGGAGCACCTAAAGACCTCCCAGGCAGCTATGAAAAGGTAAGGAGACAGAAATGCCAAGGCTAAAACATTTCAAGACAGAGACCATGTATTGTTACTATTCCCACTGCAGGGTGAACCCCTGAAATCCCGGTTCAGTGGTCCATATCGAGTGGCAAAAGGAATAGTCAGGTACATTATTTAATTGACACTCCAGACCAAAGGCAAAAAGCAAAGGCTGTGGAGGGAACAGCCAAGTACAGATCTGTCAGGCAGTCAGGAGGGAAGGATTGGAAAGGGCGGTGAGGATAGGTTAGAGGAGGACCAGGAGGATTCCAACTGGAAGCCCCTACTCTCCGAATAGCCAACCCTGAAATGTGAGATCCATCAGACCCTACGCTCTCCTCCTTAAACGCAGGTCAAAGAGGCAGCCTAAAAAGGCTGCTAACAGCATTTACAGAAACGTGCAAGGACAAGGAAAGGTCCCAAAAAGGCATGTCAATGGTGAGGGAGATGCCACACCTAGTCGAAGTGCCGCTGCAGAGTGCAGCGAAAGCTGGACAAAGACCTGCGAGCAGTAATGTCCCAGAGGACATAGGGTAGATAAAAAATGATTCTTCCCATAGTAAAGGGAAAAGTGAAGGGAACGTACCCTAAAGTAAACAGCACTTGGGTACCTCACCAGAAAGCTAAAAGTAAGGTCAGTGTGGATCTCCCCACTGAAGAACACAATGATCAGGTCCCAAACCCAAAGCTAATCAAACACAACAATTTCAAAGGCGAACTCAGCAAGAACAAAGGCCCAGAGGAGATCTCAGACACCTCACAGGGTCTAAAAAAAACAATTTATTACACACTGTCGGTTTAGGGAGAAAGATTGTTAAGGTGCAGGACCCTGAGTAGTTAAAACTTCATTAGAGGAGAGAAAAGGTAAACAATGCAATCGTTGATGCATTGTCCAGCGTCGAACCCGACACATAACCATCCCAGACAAAACGCCAAAAAAGTTAAATCAGTACAGCTGTAACAGACAATGTCAGCTGCAATAATTCTAAGATTAATGTGTGAATTTGAGAAGTGATTATTGAGAATGCATGTGTATTTCTTTCTTTTTCTTCCCAGAGTTCTGAAATGAAATGTTCCCGTTATCACATTTCTTTCCATGTGATGCGCCGGTGTTAAGATAACACAACATGCCAAATGAGGAACTTTAATTCATCGATTGGAAACTTGCACTAACTTTTTAATAGAAAAAATCCTACAGTTAACCTTCAAAAAACTGGCAGCCAAGATGGCCACCGTAATTGGCATCTGAAACACATTTTCACATTCTAAGGCCTACAACAGAAGACACATGTCTGATGAGCCTGGACCAATATCATTGGCTTGCTCTAGTGATTGAATTACGTAAGATTACATTCATTAACACGGCATGCAAGACTACCCTGACACATTGACTTTGAAAGAGCAAACTCCTCCAAGTATAAATACTGGTATCCTGAGCCCTGGGGAGATAGAAGTTTCTAACCTTGAATCTCATTAGAAGGGTCCAGAGAATACACTGAGGCAGTCATGAGACCTTCTGTCCATCTCTGTGAAAGCTGGGAGTTTCCCCTGGACAAAGACAGACAAGCCAATGATTCAAACTGTGCAGAAGCAGAAGGGCTGTGACCCCTCTCTCTCGCTCTCCATCTCTCTCTCCACCTAACATCACAAGTTTGAAAACCACATGTGACTGCGGGCCCCTCAAGCCTACAGATTGCTGCAGACAGAGTAACCAGGGGAAGAAAGCCACCTGCAAGTCTGCCTCAAAGAAAACCCTGAGCAATGTGGACCAGCCACAAACCGCACTTCGACAAGCAAAAGACATCAAGAATATAACTTCAGCTGGAAGACCACGGAATCGCCCAACATCACAGAATGAGTTTTTTGAAACTTATTCTGGACTCAAATCCAACCACAAATTTACTTCTCACTCTGTAATCTATTTGAGTGTGTGTGATTCTCGTGTGACTGTGTATGTAACTGTGTGTTCCGTTTTTTTATGATTTTATTCAGATCGGGTTTCTCTTGTTAAGTTTAATAAACTCACCTCGTTCATGTTTAAACTCAAGAGAACTTGTCCAATCGGTTTCTTCACCATCATAGATGTAGAACACTCACTGAGACGTGAAGCATATTCACTGTTTATAAAGGACAAACACTGTTGCATTCAAATCAAGAAGAGCCACTCTGACCCATCCTCACCTGGCCACAACAATTGGCCGGGCTGGGGATGGAGAGAATATGGGGATGAACTCAGCTCAGCATTAAATAGATACCAGAGGTTGTAAATTTCCTGGTTCAGCCTCAGACAATGGACAGCGTGGGGGATGCAGATCATAGACAGGTAATGAAGTTGTGACAGAAACGGAAGATAATGGTTTCAGTCTTCTCACGATTTAAATGACAAGAACACTAAATCAGTGAAATATGGTTTATGAATCTAATAGTTGGATACAGAGACTTACCAGGGACACCAATAGTAGCGAGGATGGGATAGTAAATACATTGAATCATCTTCAGAGCATAATAGATCCGCCATTCTAATGTTATCCAATAATAATCTGCAGTAAGACGGTCAAACCAATAGGATAAACTCCTGTCCATTGTTGTAATATTCCCATCTATTGTTCTCAGATTCTGACCCATTGCTGTAACATTCCAATCTATTATTCAGATTCTGATCTCTCCTCTCCCTCTCTCTGCAGCCCACAGATCCCTTTTAGTGCCGGAGCTGATGGTCCCGCTAATACTATCGGAAAACACATTGAAAGCAGTCCTGTATTAATAGAAGAGGGAAACCCTCCAGTGACACCATTAGGATCCATGGTGACTGACATTAATTACAGTCACTGAACAAACTGGTTCAGTTAACCCCTTTCAATTCAACACTTTTTGCACCACAATAAAGTAGAACATTTATAAAGTCTGCATGGGTTTTGTGAGGGTTACTGAGGGAAGGAATGGTGGAAATGACAGAAGCACTGGACAGAATCTTTCAGTCCTCCTTGGATATGGGAGTGACGCCAGAGGTCTGGAGGATTGTCAATGTTCAACCCTGTTTAAAATGGAGAGGTTGGGTAAACCCAGTAACTATCAGTCTAATGTTGGTGGTTGGAAACTTCTAGAGGTCATAACCTAACACAAAAATATATCTTGCTTGTAAAACACGGGATAATAAATGACAAGCAGCACGGAAAGGTTAATGAAATATCATTCCTGAAAATCTTCATCAAGTTCGTTGAGGACGTAACTGTGATTGTTTCATGTAATATAATCATAGAAAGTTTAAGATACAGAAAGAGGGCACTTGTCCCATTGTGTCTGCAGCGGCCGAAAAATGATCCACCTATTCTAATCCCATCTTCTAGCATTTGATCCACAGCCCTGCAGATAATGATAGTTGAGGTGAACATCCAGTTTCCTTTTCACCTGGTGGAGGGATTCTGCTTCAACTATCCTTTCAGGCAGTAATTTCTAGAATCTCACTGTAAACAGCGGACGCAGTACTGAACCCTGTGGAACGCCACTGTAAACAGTCCTCAGGTCAGTAAAATATCCGTCATCAACTACCCTTTAATAAAATCAAGACATGCTGGAAATACTCAGCAGGTTTGGCAGCATCTGTGGAGAGAGAAGCAGAGTTAACGTTACAGGTCAGTGACCCTTCATCATTGAACTGAAACGTTAACTCTGCTTCTCCCTCCACAGATGCTGCCAGACCTGCCGAGTATTTCCAGCATTTCGTGTTTTACTTCAGATTTCCAGCATCCACAGTATTTTGCTTTTATTATTACAATCACCCTTTGTTTCCTGCCACTGAGCACATTTTGTATTTTTGGGTGAACAGGTTTCTCCTCAACTCCCCGCTAATCCTTCTACCAAGCACTTTAAGTCACTGCCCCCCAGTCACTGATCTCTCTGCTAAGGTGAATAGACTCTTCACCTCCACTCTATCCAGGCCCCACAAAATTATGTCCCTTTCAATCAGATCTCCCTTCAGCCTTCACTGTTCCAAGTAGAACAACCCCAGCGTATCTAATCTTTCTTCATAGCTGCATTTTTCCGGTCCTGGCAAACATCCTTGTAAATCTCCTCTGTACCCTCTCTAGTGCAATTCCATCCTTTGTGTAATTAGGTGACCAGAACTGCAGAGTACTCAGGTTGTGGCCCAACCAATGATTTATACAGTTCCAGCATAACCTCACTGCTCTTGTATTCTATCCCTCAGCTAATAAAGGAAAGGATTCCATATGCCTTCTTAACCACCTTATCGACCTGACCTGCTACATTCAGGACATCAGTGGACATTGACTCCAAGGTCCCTCACTTCCTCTACACTTCTCAGTATTTTCCCATTGATTGTCTATCCCTTTGCGTTGTTTGACCTCCTCAATTACATCGTCTCATACTTAACCAGGCTGAATTCCATTTGACACATTTTTTTTTAGATTAGAGATACAGCACTGAAACAGGCCCTTCGGCCCACCGTGTCTGTGCCGACCATCAACCACCCATTTATACTAATCCTACACTAATCCCATATTCCTACCAAACATCCCCACCTGTCCCTATATTTCCCTACCACCTACCTATACTAGTGACAATTTATAATGGCCAATTTACCTACCAACCTGCAAGTCTTTTGGCTTGTGGGAGGAAACCGGAGCACCCGGAGAAAACCCACGCAGACACAGGGAGAACTTGCAAACTCCACACAGGCAGTACCCAGAATCGAACCCAGGTCCCTGGAGCTGTGAGGCTGCAGTGCTAACCACTGCGCCACTGTGCCGCCCCATCAATATTTTCCTGCAGCCTAGCTATCCTCCTCGCTACCTACCGCACAGCCAATCTGTTTACCATCTGCACACATCTTGATCATGCCCCCTACATGTACGTTCAAATCGTTAATATATACTACTAAAAGCTGGGGACCCAGTACTGAGCCCTGTGGAACGCCACTGGAAACAGACCTCAAGTCAGTAAAACGCCCATCAACAATCACCCTTTGTTTCCTGCTACTGAGCCAATTTTGTATCCAGCTTTCTGCATTTCCCTGGATTCCATGGGACTTTATTTGTTTTACCTAGTATGCCACATGGGACCTTGTCAAAAGCCTTGCCAAAATCCACGGAGACCATATCATCTGCACTACCCTCATCTATCATCCTTGCGACTTCGTCGAAAAATTCAATCAAGTTAGTCAACAATATCTTCCCTTAGCAAATCCATGCTGACTGTCCTTGATTGACCTGAGCCTTTCTAAGTGACAGTTCATCCTGTCTCTCAGAATACATTGCAATAATTTGCCCACTACTGAGGTTACACTGATTGGCCTGCAATTATTCGGTCTATCCTTTGCTCCCTTTTTAAAGAGGTACAATGTTAACAGTTCACCAATCCTCTGGCACTACACCTGTATCCAGTGAGGACTGGAAAAAGATGTTCAGACCCTCTGCTTTTTCCTCTCTCACTTCTTTTGACAGCCTGAAATACATTTCATCTGGCCCTGGTGATTTATCAACTTTCAAAGATGCTAATCCCATTAATACTTCCTCTCTCCCTATGTATATCACATCCAATAATTCACACTCCTACTCCTAAACCACAGTATCTGCATCATCCCCTCTTCTGTTAAGACAGATACAAAGTATTCATTAAGAACCATATCAACATCTTTCGCCCCTACTCATGTATATCCACTTATGTATATAGATTTTCAAACGGCCTGTGATCAGATGACATTTCATAGACTTGTCATGACATGGATTAATGTGACAGTGATAGTGTGGATATGACACTGACTCAGGGACAGAAAGCAGAGAGAAGTGGTGAACAGTCATTGTTCAGACTGGATGTGGAGGGGAGTATGCAGTACTGCTTCCCAGGGTTGGATTCACTCAGCGTGATATCAAGAAACGATTGAAGGCACGGGATACTGCAAAGGCTATGGGCCCTGACAATATTCCGGAAATAGTACTGAATACCTGTGCTCCAGAACTTCCGTTCCCCCATCAAATTGTTCAAGTACAGCTACAACATTGGCATCTGCCCGTCAATGTGAAAAATTGCCCAGCTATGTCCTGTACACAAAAAGCAGGACAAGTCCAACCCGGCCAATTACCGCCCCACCAGCCTATTCTCAATCATCAGTAAAGTGATGGAAGGTGTCATCGACAATGCTACCAAACAGCACTTGCTTAGCAATAACCTGCTTAGTGACGCTCAGTTTGGGTTCCGCCAGGGTCACACCGCACCTGACCTCATTACAGCCTTGGTTCAAACATGGACAAAGGAGCTGAATTCAAGAGGTGAGGTATGAGTGACTGCCTTGACATCAAGGCAGCATTTGACTGAGTATGGCATCAAGGAGCCAGAGCAAAAATGGAGTCAGTGGGAATCAGCGGGAAACTCTCTGCTGGTTGGAGTCATACCTAGCGCAAAGGACGATGGTTGTGGTTGTTGCAGGTCAATCATCTCAACTCCAGGACATCACTGCAGGAGTTCCTCAGGGTAGTTTCCGAGACCCAACCATCTTCAGCTGCTTCATCAATGACCTTCCTTCAATCACAAGACCAGAAGTGGGGATGTTGGCTGATGATTGCACAATTTTCAGCACCATTCGTGACTCCTAAAATACTGAAGCAGTCCGTGTAGAAATGCAGCAAGACCTGGACAATATCAAGGCTTGGGCTGATAATTGGCAAGTATCATTCGCACTGCACTAGTGCCAGGCAATGACCATCTCCGACAAGAGAGAATCTAATCATCTCCCTTGACAGTCAATGACATTACCACAGCTGCATCCACCACTATCAACATCCTAGGGGCTACCATTGACCAGAAACAGAACAGGAGTAGCCATATAAATACCATGGCTCAAAGAGCAGGTCATAGGCGAGGAATGCTGAGGCGATTAACTCACCTCCTGACTCCCCAAAGCCAGTCCAACATCTATAAGGCACAAGCCAGGAGTGTGATGCAACACTCAAGAAGCTCGGCACCATCCAGGACAAAGCAGCCCGCTTGATTGGCACCCCATCCACAACATTCACTCCCTCCACCACCGACGCACAGTAGCAGCAGTGTGTATCATCTACAAGATGCACTGCAGCAACACACCAAGGCTCCTTAGACAGCACCTTCCAAACACACAACCTCTACCACATAGAAGGGCAAGGGCAGCAGAGGTATGGAAGCACCACCACCTGCAAGTTCCCCTCCAAGCGACACACCATGCTGATTTGAAACTATCTTGCCGTTCCTTCACTGTCGCTGGTTCATAATACTGGAACACCCTTCCTAACAGCACTGTGGGTGTACCTGCAGTGGTTCAAGAAGGCAGCTCACCACCACCTTCGCATGGGCAATTAGAGATGGGCAATAAATGTTGGCCTGGCCAGCGATGTCCACAACCCATGAATGAATTTTTAAAAATGCCAGAGAACTGAAGGGCTGTAAATGTTACACCCTGTTTAAAGAAGGAGAGGTTGGATAAGCCTTGTAACTATCAGCCTAATGTTGATTATTGGAAAATTCTGGAGGCCATAACCCAGCACAAAAATATTTCTTACTTGTAAAATCATATCTTAATAAATGACAAGCAGCACGGATAGCTTCATGGAAAATCATTTCTGATCATCTTGATAGTTTGTTAACAGAATTGTGAGTGTTAACGAGGATAGCGTGTTTCGTGTTAAAGAATCATAGAATCGTAGAAAATTTAAGGCACAGAAAGAGGTACCTTGGCTCATCGTGTCTGTGCCAGCCGAAAAGTTATCGACCTATTCTAATCACACCTTCCATCATTTGATCCGTAGCCCTGCAGATTATGACACTTGAGGTGCACATCCAGACTCCTTTTGAATGAGTAGAGGGTTTCTGCCTCAACCATCCTTTCATGAAGTGAGTTACAGACCCTCACTAAAAGCAGGGGACCCAGTACCAAGCCCTCTGGAACACGACTGGTAACAGTCCTCCAGTCAATACCCGTCAACAATTACCCTTTGCTTCCTGTCACCGAGGCAAATTTGTATTTCTGGGTGAACATGTTTTTCCTCAACTCCCTTCTGATATTTCTGCCAATCACTTTAAATCTATGTCCCCTAGTCACTGACCTTTTTGCAAAGGTGAATAGACCCTTCACCTCCACTCAATCCAGGCCCCACAAAATGTTGTTCATTTCAATCAGATCTCCCCTCAAGCCTTCTCTGTTCCATGAAGAACAACCCCAGCCTGTCCAATCTTTCCTCATAGCTGCATTTTTCCAGTCCTGGCAACATCCTCGTAAATCTCCTCTGTACCCTCTCTAGTGCAATTGCCTCCTTTCTGTAATGTGGTTACCAGAACTGCACACAGTATTCAAGTTGTGGCCTAACCAATGATTTATACAGTTCCAGCATAACCTCCCAGCTCTTACATTCTATACCTCAGCTAAAAAGGGAAATGATTCCATATGCCTTCTTAACTGCCTTATTGACCTGTCCTGCTATCTTCAGGGATCTGTGGGCATTCACTCCAAAGTCCCTTACTTCCTCTACACTTCTCAGTATTGTCCTAGTAATCGTGTATTCCTTTGCTTGTTTGAGCTCCCCAATAGCATCACCTCACACTTATCCAGGTCGATTCCCATTTTTCTGCCCATCTGACCAGACCGTCAATATCTTCCTGCAGCCTACAGCTATCCTTCTCGCTATCCACCACATGGCCAACCTTTGTGTCGTCTGCAAAAATCTTGATCATACCCCCTAAATTTACGTCTAAATCTTTAATATAGTCCACAGAAAGCATGGGACCCATTACTGAGCCCTGTGGAATGACAATGGGGACAGTCCTCCAGTCGCAAAAATACTTGTCAATAATTACCCTGTGTTTCCTGCCACTGAGCCAATTTTGTATCCGCCTTGCTGCATTTCTCTGGATGCCATGGGATTTTATTTTTTGAACCAGTCTATCATGTGGGACCTTGTCAGAAGCCTTGCTAAAATCCACGTAGACCACATCAACTGCACTACCCTCATCTATATTCCTTGTAACATCTTCAAAAAATTCGATCAATTCTGGAGGCCATAACCCAGCACAAAAATATTTCTTACTTGTAAAATCATGTCTTAATAAATGACAAGCAGCACGGATAGCTTCATGGAAAATCATTTCTGATCATCTTGATAGTTTGTTAACAGAATTGTGAGTGTCAACGAGGATAGCGTGTTTCGTGTTAAAGAATCATAGAATCGTAGAAAATTTAAGGCACAGAAAGAGGTACCTTGGCCCATCGTGTCTGTGCCAGCCGAAAAGTTATCGACCTATTCTAATCACACCTTCCATCATTTGATCCGTAGCCCTGCAGATTATGACACTTGAGGTGCACATCCAGACTCCTTTTGAATGAGTAGAGGGTTTCTGCCTCAACCATCCTTTCATGAAGTGAGTTACAGACCCTCACTAAAAGCAGGGGACCCAGTACCAAGCCCTCTGGAACACGACTGGTAACAGTCCTCCAGTCAATACCCGTCAACAATTACCCTTTGCTTCCTGTCACCGAGGCAAATTTGTATTTCTGGGTGAACATGTTTTTCCTCAACTCCCTTCTGATATTTCTGCCAATCACTTTCAATTTATGTCCCCTAGTCACTGACCTTTTTGCTAAGGTGAATAGACCCTTCACCTCCAGTCAATGCAGGCCCCACAAAATGTTGTTCATTTCAATCAGATCTCCCCTCAAGCCTTCTCTGTTCCATGAAGAACAACCCCAGCCTATCCAATCTTTCCTCATAGCTGCATTTTTCCAGTCCTGGCAACATCCTCGTAAATCTCCTCTGTACCCTCTCTAGTGCAATTGCCTCCTTTCTGTAATGTGGTTACCAGAACTGCAAAACGTATTCAAGTTGTGGCCTAACCAATGATTTATACAGTTCCAGCATAACCTCCCAGCTCTTACATTCTATACCTCAGCTAAAAAGGGAAATGATTCCATATGCCTTCTTAACTGCCTTATTGACCTGTCCTGCTATCTTCAGGGATCTGTGGGCATTCACTCCAAAGTCCCGTACTTCCTCTACACTTCTCAGTATTGTCCTAGTAATTGTGTATTCCTTTGCTTGTTTGAGCTCCCCAATAGCATCACCTCACACTTATCCAGGTCGATTCCCATTTTTCTGCCCATCTGAACAGACCGTCAATATCTTCCTGCAGCCTACAGCTATCCTTCTCGCTATCCACCACATGGCCAATCTTTGTGTCGTCTGCAAAAGTCTTGATCATACCCCCTAAATTTATGTCTAAATCTTTAATATAGACCAGAGAAAGCAGGGGACCCATTACTGAGCCCTGTGGAATGACAATGGAGACAGTCCTCCAGTCGCAAAAATACTTGTCAATAATTACCCTGTGTTTCCTGCCACTGAGACAATTTTGTATCCGCCTTGCTGCATTTCTCTGGATGCCATGGGATTTTATTTTTTGAACCAGTCTATCATGTGGGACCTTGTCAGAAGCCTTGCTAAAATCCACGTAGACCACATCAACTGCACTACCCTCATCTATATTCCTTGTAACATCTTCAAAAAATTCGATCAATTTGGTCAAACAAGAGAGTCACTTAACAAATCCATGCTGACTGTCCTTGATAAACCTGTGCCTCTCTAAATGACAGTTTGTCCCGTCTCTCAGAATAGATTCCAATAATTTGCCCACGACTGAGGTTAGACTGACTAGCCTGTCATTATTCAGACTATCCTTCGCTCCATTTTTAAACAGAGGTACAACGTTAGCAATTCTCCAATACTCCGGCATTACAACTGTATCTAGTGAGATTGGGAAATGATGGTGGGCAGACCCTCTGCTATTTCCTCTCTTGCTTCTTTGAACAGCCTGGGGTACATTTCATCCGGCTGTGGTTATTTATCAACTTTCAAGGATGCTAATCCCATTAATACTTCCTCTCTCCCTATGTTTATTATATCCAATAATTCACACTCCTCCTCCTTAACGACAATATCTAAATCCCCCCTCTTTTCTGAAGACATACGCAAAGTGCTCAATAAGAACCATACCAATATCTTCCACCCTTATACAAAGGTTACCTTTCTGATCTATTGTGGGTCCTACTCTCCCCTTAGTTATCCTCTTCCTCTTAATGTATTAAGAAAACATCTTTGAGTTCACCTTGAACTTGCCAATATTCTTTCATACCCTCACTTTCCTTTCCTAACTTCCTTTTTGATTTGACCCCTCCACTTTCTGTACTCCTCTCGGCTTTCTGCAGTATTAAGTTCTCAGTGTCGGACAGAAGCTTTCCTTTTCTGCGTTATCCTACCCTGTCGGCTCCTTGACATCCATGGGACTCGAGATTTGGCCGCCTCACCCTTTTTCTTTGTGGGAACATGTTTATCCTGAACCTTTTGAATCTCCCCTTTGAATGCCGCCCACTGCTCTGAGACTGAACTACCTTCAAACAGCTGTTTCCAGTCCACTTTCGCTCCTGAGTTTAGTAATATTCACCTTTCCCCATTGAGAACTCTAACTCCTGATGTATCTCTTGTCCTGTTCCATAATTAAGTTAACACTAACTGAATTATTATCACTCCCACCAAAATGCTCTTCCCTGCCACTCCTTCCACCTGCCCATCTTCATTTCCTAAAACAATGTCTAAAACTGCACCCTCTGCTGTTGGACTTGCTACATCCTGGCCAAAAACGTTCTCCTGAATGCACCTCAAGATTTCTGTTCCATTAATTCCTTTCATACTAAAATTATCCCAGTTAATATCGGGGTAATTAAAATCCCCTACTATTACTGCCCTATTGTTCTTGCACTTCTCAGAGACTTGCCTACATATCTGCTCTTCTGTCTCCCTCGGACTGTTTGGCTGACGGGATCACACTCCCAGCAGTGAGATTGCCCCTTTTTGGTTCCTTAGCTCAATCCATATTGCCTCAGTTGATGAACCTTCCAACATTTCATCCCTCCTCACAGCTGTAATAGATTTCTTGACCGAAATTGCCACTTCCCCTCCTTTCTTTACCCCCTCCCTATCGTGTCTGAAAACCCTGTAACCAGGAACGTTGAGCTGCCATTCCTGTCCCTCCTTCAGCTATGTTTCAGTGATAGCTATGATATCATACTGCCACCTGTCCACCTTGCCCTCAGCTCATCTGCTTTATTTGCTATACTTCTTGCATTGAAATAGATACCCTTGAGCACAGCCAAACAGTTAAAAAAAATTCTAACCCTCTTTTCCTCTGTTTTCTACACTCATCCATTAATTTTCTGCCTTCTATTTTCATTTCAGGTTTTGTCCCAACTGAGTCTACCCTCAGGTCCCCACCCCCCTGCAAAACTAGTTTATACCCTCCCCGACAGCACGAGCAAAACGTTCTGCAAGTAACTCAGTCCCGGCTCCAGTCAGGTGCAACCAGTCAGGCCTGTACAGGTCCCTTCTCCTTCAGAGCCGGTCCAATATCCAGGAATCTGAAGCGCTTCCTCCTGCACCATCTTCCCAGCCACGCATTCATCTGTTTTAGTTTTCTATTTCTATACTCAGCTGTGCATGGCACTGGGACTAATCCAGAAGTTACTACTTTGAGGTCCTGCTGGCCTAATTTCTTCCCTAGCTCCATAAATTCTGACTGCAGGACGACATTCCTCTTTCTACCTCTGTTGCTGGTTCCGATGTGGACCATGACAGCTGGCTGTTCCCCTTCTCCTTCAGGATGCTCTGCAGTCGCTCAGTGACATCCTTGACCCTGGCACCAGGGAAGCAGCACACCATCCTCGATTCGCGTCTGTGGCCACATAAACGCCTGCCTGTTCCCCTGACTACTGATCACTTTGGCTCTTCCAGTCATCCCTCTACCCCGCTCTGCAACTCTGCCAACCGTGTTGACACGGAGTTGGCTCTGGCTGCGCCCCCCAGGTGAAGCATCACTTTCCTCAGTATTCTGAACTGAATACCTGTTGGAGAGTGAGATGCACTGAAGGGTTTGCAGCACTCCCTGCCTGATTCTTTTTGACTGTCTGGGGATCACCAATTCCTTCTCTCCCTGCATAATCTTCAGCTCTTGGGTGACCACATCTATAAACATGCTAAAGCTGAATAATTTGGTGTATTAGAAGGAAGAATGTGCAGGATTATGGGAAGAAGGCAGGGAATGGGATTAGGTGAATTGCTCATTCGGAAAGGTGACGCAGACACGTTGGACTGAATAGTTCCTTTTGTGCTGTAATAACACTGTGATGGGGCGTCTCAGACGGGTGTAATGGTGGAGAATGGGGGATTCATTGTGGGAAAGGGAAGTTGTCCTACAGGAAACTGAATCTTAGCAGGGACTCTCCGACAGCCTGTCCTGGTGGAAGGCATCCAGAAAATATCCTCCATGCCTCCTCCTCATTCTCCTGAGGTGGCCTCCGGATTCCTGCTGCCAATGCCTGTGTCCTCGTGATGGTGATGATATGAAGGGTGCAGCAGAACACCATGAACTTGGGCACCTGCTCCAGTGTGTACTGGAGGACTCCCCCGAGTGGTTCAGACATCGGAAGTAAAGCTTCATCACACCGATGGTCAGTTCCACCATGTTCCTGGTGACTCCATTGCTCACATTTTACACATGTTAATTGAGTGCGTTTGGTTGGTGGTGGGAGATGGTTTGGGGTTGTAGAAACATGAGTTGGGTATAGAGGGGGGTTTCCTTTGTCTCCGAGGAGTGTCATTCTGGTTCTGCATGGAGACCCGCAGTGTTGGGACTAGTTGTCTGCTTCAGAATGAAGGTATGGTGGCTGCTGATAGGATAGTGGACATTCACCAACATGATTTACTGGGCATGCTCACACACCAACTGTACATTAATGGAGTGAGAGTTCTTTCAGTTGCTGACCCTCTCCCCGTTGACATGGAAACCCCGCAGAGCCACCTTCACCATCAGGAATCCCGCTATCCTGACAAAGCCATGGGATCTCTCATCCTGCTTCTCCCTGCTGAGGGAGAAAATGATGACATAGATGGTCATGCTCACATCCCAGAATTATCAATGGGCAACACACAGGCCTAGTAACTACTGGTCAGTTCGTGTAACATCAGTGGTGAGTAAGGTTTTAGAAACAATGATCATGGAAAAAGGACAACACACACTTGGAGAGGTTTGAGTTAATTATGGAGTGTCAGCACGGATTTCTAAAAGGCAGATTATGCTTGATGGGCTAATTGAATTTATTTCGATGATCAGAGAAGGTTGATGAAGGGGATGTGGTGGATGGTGTCTACCTGGATTTTATGAAAGTATTTGATTAAGAACCACACACAAGCTTGGTTAACAAAATTGAAGCTCATGGAATTGCATACAATTGGATCAAAAATTGTCCTAAGGAGAGCAAAAAGAGAAATGTGTTAAATGGTTATTTTTCAGACTGGAGGATGGTCGACATTGATGTTACACAATGGTCAGTGACTGAGCTGAGTCCGCAAGCAGGACCCTGAGCTTCCGGTTGCTTGCCATTTCAACACTCCCCCCTGCTCTCATGCTCACATCTCTGTCCTGGGATTGCTGCAGTGTTCCAGTGAACATGAACGCAAGCTCGAGGAACAGCATCTCATCTACCGATTAGGCACACTACAGCCTGCCGGACTGAACATTGAGTTCAATAATTTCAGAGCATGACAGCCCCCCACTTTACTTTCATTTTTAGTCATTTTTAGTTATTTTTTCTTCATTTTTTTTACATTCCTTTTTACATTTTTTACAATCTTTTTTTGCATTTATTTCATTTCATCTTAGTTTGTTCAGTTTGCTTACCCACTGTTTTTTTCAGGTTGATTTTCTTCAGGTTTGCACTTGCTGCTGTTCAATATTCAGTATATTCACACCTAATCTGTACTAATGCTTTGTCTTTCAACACAGCATTAACATATTGTTTGCCTTTGCTCCGTGACCTTTTGGTCAGCTATGTGGCCTGGTCCAATCTGCACCTTCTCCTTTGTTATCTCTTGCCCAACCCCCACCTCACTTGTTTATAATCTGTGACTTTTCTAATATTTGTCAGTTCCGAAGAAGGGTCACTGACCCGAAACGTTAACTCTGCTTCTCTTTCCACAGATGCTGCCAGACCTGCTGAGTGAATCCAGCATTTCTTGTTTTTGTTTCAGATTTCCAGCATCCACAGTATTTTGCTTTTATTATAGACTTAATGACACAGTTCAAAAGATTGTACAGGAACAGAAGGACCTGGGGCTCCATATGCATTGATCTTTGAAGGTGGCAGGACATATTAGCAGAGTGTTTAGCAAAACATATCAGATCTTGGGCTTCATCATTAGAAGCAAATATACAAAATCAGGGCGGTTTAGCTGAAACTTTACAAAGCTTTGGTGAGACCCCAACAAGAGAACTGTGCCCTGTTCTGGTCACCAGACTGTAGGAAGGATGTGAAAGTCCTTGACAGGGTGCAGAGGAGATTTACCAGAATGATTCCAGGGATGGGAGTTTTGTTACAAAGTGAGTTTGGAGAAGATGGAGTTGTTCACCCTGGAGTAAAGGAGATTGAGAGTGATTTGATAGAGGTGTACATGATTATGATAGACTTAGCTAAGATAGACAAGGAAAAACTGTTCCCATTAACTGATGCAACGCGGACCAGGGGGCACAGATGGAAGGTTTTGGTTAACATATGCAGGGGAATATGAGGAGGAACCTTTTTACACAGTGGATGGTAATGAGCTGGAACTCACTGCCCATGAGGATGGTGGAAGCCGAGACAATCAAAGATTTCAAAAGGAAACTGGATGGAAACCTGAAGGAAATGAACTTGCAGAGATACGGGGATTGAGCGGGGGAGTGGAAGAGTGGGGCTGACTGGATTGTTGCACAGTAATCTGGCAGTGAGGGGCTGAATGGCCTCTTTCTGTGTTGCAAATGACTCCATCAATTTCTACCACTCCATGTTGGATATGTCACCTGCTCCTGCCTGTAAATATCCAGATACATAGAAGTTCAATGAAACTGTGAGCTTAACAACCACTGACAGCTCCGTCCTCACCCTGGTGAGAGGCTCCAGGTTGTGTTACAGGAGGCGACACAGCTCTGTGACCACCTCCTTATTGAATCAGAGTCACCTCACACATTGCTCCTGGGTTATGTGTAGGTAGGAGAAGTGCTCTTGGAGCACCCGGGATGGGCAGGGAAGAGCCCTCTCCTCCTCTCTCTTTACAGAGCTTCCCCTCTCCGCAGCATCTGCTCCATTTGTTGGTCATGTTACAGACCCAGAGACACTGTAACTACAGTCCCCATACGTCGTCCAGAGTTGGGTCACCAAATCCTCTCCACACAAAGAACTAAGAACAAAGAAAATTACAGCACAGGAACAGGCCCTTCGGCCCTCCAAGCCTGTGCAGATCCAGATCCTCTATCTAAACATGTCGTCTATTTTCTAAGGCTCTGTATCTCTTTACTTCCTGCCCATTCATGTATCTGTCCAGATACATCTTAAAAGACACTATTGTTCCCGCGTCTACCACCTCCGCTGACAACGCATTCCAGGCACCCACCACCCTCTGCGTAAAGAACTTTCCACGCATATCCCCCCTGAACTTTTCCCCTCTCACTTTGAACTCGTGACCCCTAGTAAAACTTTTCCCCTCTCACTTTGAACTCGTGACCCCTAGTAATTGAATCCCCCACTCTGGGAAAAAGCTTCTTCCTATCCAACCTGTCTATCCCTCTCATGATTTTGTACACCTCAATCAGGTCCCCCCTCAACCACTGTCTTTCTAATGAAAATAATCCTAATCTACTCAACCTCTCTTCATAGCTAGCGCCCTCCATACCAGGCAACATCCTGGTGAACCTCCTCTGCACCCTCTCCAAAGCATCCACATACTTTTGGTAATGTGGCGACCAGAACTGCATGCAGTATTCCAAATGTGGCCGAACTAAAGTCCTATACAACTGTAACATGACCTGCCAACTCTTGTACTCAATACCCCGTCCGATGAAGGAAAGCATGCCGTATGCCTTCTTGACCACTCTATTGACCTGCGTTGCCTCCTTCAGGGAACAATGGACCTGAACACCCAAATCTCTGTGTACATCAATTTTCCCCAGAACTTTTCCATTTACTGTATAGTTCACAAATGTCCCTGAATGTCTGCAGCAGCTCACAACACAACCTCCAGAAAAACATCCACAACACCTCCACTAACTTTACAATAGCAGAAGTAAGTCAAAAGCCTGTAAACTAGATGCCTGGTCCTTTTAAATAACACCGGAGGGGTTTCCTTTTGCTACTGAATGTATGTTCAGCGGTCAGTGGACATGCACAGAAAAAGTTTAAAGAAGTACATCAAAGCTGCTGGTATGGTACATTGACATCACTTTCAAATCCACCCTCAAAGGAACAACACATACAAGGTACAATTGAGCTAGAGCCCTGCGCAGCTTGGGACACTGTGCAGGGCATAGTAGAGGTGGCCGGCTGTGAAGACCACGCTGACAGCACATAGATGATGCGACTGGGCTGAAGCCCCGCCCAGCATGGGATATTGTGCAGACCGCACTGGAAGTGGCCGGCTGTGCGATTCACATCTCTTTATGGATCCCAATTCTGTACCGTCAGCAGCAGTCTTGCTGCAGAGTCTAAAATCGTGGCTCGGAACAGATACAGAGGGAAATAAATTCACTTTACAAGGAGAACTGAAACAAGATTGAAGTCGAAAGATTTGCAGGAATATATGAATTGGAGAGGGGAAAGTGAATAAATGGAAGGGTGAGCCATGGAGAAATTCAAACACAAGAATGAGAATGTTAAAATTAAGGTGCTGCCAGACCGGGAGCCAATGGAGATCAGTGAGCACAGTGGTGATGGGTGATCGGGATTTGGTGTGAGTTCGAATACAGGCAGCAGAGTTCTGGATGGGCTGTGGTTTATGGAGGTTTAGAACTGTGATGGTGAACTAGATGGAATTGGAATAGTCAACTGTGTATTTAACAGTGATGCGGATGAGGGTTTATGCAGTAGATGGGCTGAGGCAGAGGTGGAGTTGGGTGAGATCATAGAGGTGATATTAGGCATGGTTAGTGATGGAAAGAATATGGAGATGAACTCAGCTCAGGTTCAAATATAACAAAGAAGTTGTAGACTGTCTGGTTGAGCCTCAGATATTGGGCAGGGTGGAATATGTGCCTCCCAGATAGGTGATGGAGTTTGTGATGGAGACCAATGACACTGGCTTCAGTCTTCCCAAAATGTACATAACAGAACAGTTTTTCAGTGAAACAGGGTTTACTGATCTCCTGGCCTGAAATAGAGACAGCAACAGCAGCAAAGATGAGAGAGTAAATGACAAGAACTGTAATACAGTTCACAATGGTTTGTTGAGCTAATAGCTGGAGATATTCACCAGGCAGACAACGGCAGCAAGAAGGGCAGAGTAAATTACAGGAGAATAATGCAGTTAAACATGGTTTAAAGGATTTATAGCTAGATGGAGAGACTTACCAGGGACACCAATAATAGCCAGGATGGGATAGTAAATATATTGAATAATCTTCAGTGCGAGATAGATGCGAGTGTTTAATGAGAACCGATCATAATATGTAGAAAGGGAGTAAAGATCCGAGGATAAACTCCTGTCCATTGTTGTAACATTCCAATCTATTGTTCTCAGATTCTGACCCATTGTTGTAACATTCCAGTCTTTTGTTCTCAGATTCTGATCTATCCTCTCTCTATCTCTCTGGAGCAGCTGATCTCTGTAAGTGCCGGGGCTGATGTTCCCACTGACACTATGGAATAACACATTGAAAGAAGCCCCTTATTAATAGAAGATGGAAAACGTCCAGTGACACAATTAGGGTCCATGGAGACTGACATTAATTACAGTCACGGAACAAACAGATTCAGTTAACCCTTTTCAATCCAACACTTTTGTACCACAATAAAGTTGAACATTTACCCAGTCTGGATGGGATGTATGGGGGTTGCTGAGGGAAGCAATGCTGGAAATAGCAGAGGCACTGGCCAGAATCTTCCAATCCCCCTTGGATATGGGCGGGATGACAGATTTCCACAGGCTCACCACCCTCTGGTGGAGAAACGTCTCTTCATCTCAGTCCTGAAAATTTTACCCCATATACTTAGACTATGACACCTGGTTCGGGAGTCCCCACCATCGGGAACATCCTTCCTGCATATACCCTGTCAAGCCATGTTAGAATTTTATAGGTTTCGATGAGATCCCTCCTCACTCTTCTGAATTCCAGTGAATATAGTCCGAACCGTCTCAATCTGTCCTCATACGACAGTCCTACCACTCCAGGAATCAGTCTGGTAAAACTCTACTGCACTCCCTCGAAAGCAAGAACATCCTTCCTCAGATAAGGAGACCAAAACTGCACACAATATTCCAAGTTCGGCCTCACCAAGGCCCTGTATAATTGCAGCACAACATCCCTGCTCCTGTACTCGAATCCTGTCTCTATAAAGGCCAACATAACATTCGCCTTTTTCTACCGCCTGTTGCACCTGCATGTTTACCTTCAGTGACTGGTGTACGAGGACACCCAGGTCTCGTTGCATATTCCCCTCTCTCAGTTTATAGCCGTTCAGATAATAATATGCCTTCCTGTTTTTGCTAGTAAAGTGGATAACTTCACATTTATCCACATTATACTGCATCTGCCATGCATTTGCCCACTCACTCAACTTGTCCAAATCACCCGGAAGCCTCTTTGCATTCTACTCACCACTCACCCTCACACCCAATTTTGTATCAGCTGCAAATCTGGAGATATTACATTTAGTTTCCTCATCTAAATCATTAATATATATTGTGAATAGCTAGGGTCCCAGCTCCGATCCCTGCGGTCCCCCACTAGTCACTGCCTGCCATTGAGAAAAAGATCCGTATGTTCCAATGCTTTGTTTCCTGTCTCCCAAACCATTTTCTATCTATCGCAATACACTACCCCCAATCCCATGTGCTTTAATTTTACACGCTAAACCCTTACGTGGAACTTTGTCAAAAGCCTTCTGAAAGTGGATACAAATCACATCCACTGGCTCCCCCTCATCAACTCTACTAGTGACATCCTCGAAGAATGCTAGTGGATTTATCAAGCATGATTTCCCTTTCATAAATCCATGCTGACTCTATCCGACTCTACCACTGTTCTCCAAGTGCTCTGCTGCAAAATCTTTGATAATGGACTCCAGGATTTTCCCCACGACCGATATCAGGCTGACTGGTCTACAATTTCCAGCTTTCTCTCTACCTTCCTTTTTTAACAGTGGGGTAACATTAGCTACCTTCCAATCTGTCGGAACTGTTCCAGAGTCTATAGAATCTTGGAAGATGACCACCAATGCATCCACTATTTCTCGGGCCACTTCCTAAGTACTCGAGGATGTAGATTACCAGGCCCTGGGGATTTATCTGCCTTCAATACCATCAACTTCTCCAACACCATTTCTCTACTAATACTGATTTCTTTCAGTTCCTCTCTCTCACTAAACCCTGTATTCACCAACATTTCTGGTATGATATTGGCGTCCTCCTTTGTGAAGACAGAACTAAAGTATGCATTTAGGTGGTCAGCCATTTCTTTGTTTCCCAGAATAAATCCCCCTGTTTCTGACTGTAACGGACCTGCATTTGTCTTCGCCAATCTTTTCCGCTTCACATACCTATAGATTCGTTTACAGTAGCTATTATGTTCCCCGCAAGCTTAATCTTGTACTCCATTTTCCCCTTCTCAATGAATCCCTTGGTGCTCCTTTGCTGAATTTTAAACTGCTCCCAATCCTCAGGTCTGTTGTTGTTTTCCTGGCAAATTTATATGCCTCTTCCTTGGATCTAACGCTATCTCTAATTTGCCTTGCAAGCCATGATTTGGCTACCTTTTCTATTTTACTTTTGCACCAGACAGGGATAAACAATTGTTGCAGTTCATCCATGCGCTCTTTGAATGTTTGCCATTGCCTTTCCACCGTTATCTCTTTAAGTAACGTTTCCCAATGTATCATCAACGACTCATGCCTCATACCTTCGTAGCTTACTTTATTAAGATTCACGACCCTAGTCTCAGAATCAACTAGGACACTCTCCATCATGATGAAGAATTCTATCATATTATGGTCGCTCATCCCAGAGGGATCTCGCACAACTAGATTGTCAATTATTCCTCTCTCATTACACAATAACCAGTCCAGGACAGCCTGTTCTCCAGTTGGTTCCTCAAAGAATTGGTCCTGAAAACCATCCCGTATATTCTCCAGGAATTCCTCCACAATGTATTGTGACCAATTTGATTTGCCCAATCTATATGCAGATTCAAGAAACCCATAATTACAGATGTTCCTTTATCGCATGCGTCTCTAATTTCCTGTCCAAAGCCATTCCCAAATTCAGCACTACAGTCTGGGGGTCTATATACAACCCCCACTAACGTTTTCTGCCCCTTAGTGTTTCTCAGCTCTCCCCATACATATTCGACATCGTCAGATCTAATATCCTGCCTCACTATTGCGTTCATTTACTCTTTAACCAGCAATGCAACTCCACCGGGGTTGGAGATAGGCCGTTTTAGTGATGGTGTGAATATTTGGTAGGAAGCTGATCTCAAGGCATCTCAGGGTTAACTATGTAACTAAGTCTGTGAGCAGTTTGGCTTAGTCTCAAACATTTACAAAGGAGAGGGATGGAGTGTATAACTAGGAAATGTTTGGAGCAGAGACAGAAAACAATGGCTTCAATCTTCTCAAGATTTAATTAGCATTGCAGATGTGTGAGGTAATACATTTTGAAAGGATGAATGAAGAGAGACAATACAAGTTAAATGGTACAACTATAAAGGTGGTGAAATAACAGAGACACCTGGGATTTGTACACAAATCTTTGAAGGTGGCAGGAAAGGTTAACTTGACAGTTCATAAATGTATGGGATCCTAGGGTTTATAAATAGAGGCAAAAAGAACAAAAGCAAGGACATTATGTGAAACATATATAAAATACTAGTTCAGCTGCACCTGGAGTCTTGTGTCGAATACTGGGAACCACACTTTAGGGAGGACATGAAGCCTTCGGAGAGGGTACAGAACTGTTTTCCTAGTATTTGTCCAGGCATGAGGGATTACAGTTATGCAGCTGAGGTTGTTCTGCTTGGAGCAGAGAACTTTCAGAGGAGATTTGATTGAGGTGTTTAACATTAGGGAGGATTTAGATAAATTAAATAAAGAGAAACTATTTCCAATGTCCAAGAGACACAGATTTAAGGCGATTGGTAAAAGAAGCAGACATGAGGATATTTGTTTCTGAGTGGTTTGGATTTGGAATGCAATGTCTGATAGACTGATGGATACAGATTCAATAGTATATCCCAAAAGGGAATTGGATAAATATCTGAAGGAGAAAAAATGCAAGGATATAGTGAAAAATCCAGGTAGTGGGACTAACTGGATTGCTCTTTGAAAGGGCCAGCACAGACTTGATGGGCCGAATGGCCTCATTCAGTTTGTGCTATTCTATGATTCTATGATGGTTCCCACCTGGACTTTCACAATATTCCAATCCTTTCACAAGGCGTTTGAGAAAGTACCACATAACAGCCGTGTTACCGAATTAGAAACACATGGGATAAAAGGACCAAGTCAGCTGTGGCTCAGTTTGTAACTCTCTCCCCTTTCAGTGGCAAGCTTCCAGGATCAAGTGTCACTGCAGGACTTGATTACAAGAATCAATGCTGACATTGCAGTGCAGTACTGAGGGTGTGCTGCACTGTCAGAGGTGCAGTCTATCGAATGAAACTTTAAACCAAGTTGCAGTCTGCCCTCTCAGGTGGATGTTAAAGATCCCATCGCACTATGTAGAAACAGAGCAGGCGAATTATTCCCGGTGTCCTTGTCAACATTTTTTCCTTCAATCAACATCACAAAAACCCATCTGATCATTCTCACATTGCTGCTTGGGGGATCTTGCTGTGCAGAAATTGTCTGCCTGTTTCCCACATTACAAGAGTGACTTCACTTTAAGAAGTATACATTGGTTGTAAATCACTTTGGGACATGCAGTGGTCATGAAAGGCGTTTCATAAATGGAAGTCTGTTTTTTATTTTCAATGTCAGCATGCAGGAAATTAGCGTAGTGACAGAAAGGAGAGAGTAGTGGAGAATGTTATTCTTCAGCCTGGAGGGAAGTACACAGTGGGGTTCCCCAGGGTCACTGTTGGGATCACAGTTTTTTTTTAAAGAGATACAGCACTGAAACAGGCCCTTCGGCCCACCGAGTCTGTGCCGACCATCAACCACCCATTTATACTAATCCTATACTAATTCCATATTCCTACCACATCCCCACCTGTCCCCATATTTCCCTGCCACACACCTATACTAGGGGCAATTTATAACATCCAATTAACCTATCAACCTGCAAGTCTTTGGCATGTGGGAGGAAACCGGAGCACCCGGAGGAAACCCACGCAGACACAGGGAGAACTTGCAAACTCCACACAGGCAGTACCCAGAATTGAAACCGGGTCGCTGGAGCTGTGAGGCTGCGGTGCTAACCACTGCGCCACTGTGCCGCCCCAGTTGCTGTATGTTAATACAATGGGCTTGTGTACAGAGGGGATAATGTCAAAGTTGGCAGGAAACTCAGAAATGTTAATAAACGGTGAGAAGGATAGTAACAGACTTCAGGACGACAGCGACTGACCAGTGAAATGAGCAGGAACATGGCAAATATAAATGAACACAGTGAAGTGTGAAGTGAGACATTTGGGTAGGAAGTGTAAGGGAAGGCAACAGAAACAAAGGGGTATTGTTTAAATGAGGAGACAGGAACAGAGAGACTCGTAACGTTAACTCTGCTTCTGTTTCCACAGATGCTGCCAGACCTGCTGAGTGACTCCAGCATTTCTTGTTTTTGTTACAGAGAGACTTGGTGTGTATTCAGACAGATCTTTGAAGGCCGCACGAAAGGTTGACAAGTTTATGTCTGATATAACAGACATCAGGTAGAAAATACTATTGAGAAACAGGCTGAATATTGAAAGTCCAGAGGGGAAGTGAAAAAGCAAATAAGGGAAGCAAAGAGAGAGCATGAAAAGAGGCGAGCATTAAAGGAAATCCCTAAGTTTTCTATCGGCATCTAAATAGTAAAAGGGTAGTAAAAGGAACAATGGGGCCGACTCAGGACCATAAAGGGGATTTGCACATGGAGGCAGAGGATATAGGTGAGGTAATAAATGAATAATTTCCACCTGTCTTTACCAAGAAAGAAGATATGAAATCCTTTCCTTTATTAGCCGAGGTATAGAATATACGAGCAGGGAGGTTATGCCAGAATTGTATAACTCATTGGTTAGGACACAACTTGAGTACTGTGTGCAGTTCTGATCACCTCATTACAGAAAGGATGTAATTGCACTAGAGAGGGTACACAGAAGATTTACGAGGATGTTGCCAGGACTGGAAAAATACAGCTCTGAGGAAAGATTGGACAGGCTGGGACTGTTCTCCTTGAAATAGAGAAGGCTGAGGGTAAATCTGATTGAAATGTACAAAACTGAGAGTAGAGTGGAGCTGAAGGGTCCATTCACCTTAGCAAAGAGGTCAGTGGCGAGGGGGCATGGACTTAAAGTGATTGGTAGAAAGATTAAAAGGGAGCTGCGGATTTTATTTTTCACCCAGCGGGTGGTGGGAGTCTGGAACTCACTTTCTGAAAGGGTAGTTGAGGCAGAAACCAACAACTCATTCAAAAGGTGTCTGGATATGCAGCTCAAGTGCTGTAATCTATCAAATGCTGGAAGGTAGGATTAGAATGGATGGATCGTTTTTTGGACAGCATAGACACGATGGGCCAAGTGGTCTCTCTGTGTGCCATAAACTGTCTATGATTCTAAGATGCAACCCAGGCAATGTTGAAAGAGGAGATAAGTCAGACACTAGTGGGGTTTAAAATTGATAAAGAGGAAGTATTAGATAGGCTGTCTGGACTTAAATTGAATAAAGCACCAGGACCAGATGAGATGTATCCAAAGATACTGAGGGAAGTGAGGGTGGAAATCGCAGAGGCACTGGCCATAATTTTTCAGTCTTTCTTAGACTTGGGGTGATGCCAGAGGACTGGAGAATTGTAAACGTTACACCCTTGTTCAAAAAAGGGTGTAAAGATCAGGCCAGCAACTACAGGCCTGTCAGTTAAACTTCGGTGGTGGGAAAACTTCTAGAAAGAAATAATCTTGGACAAAGCTAATAGTCACATGGACAAATGCGAGTTAATTAAACACGCCAGCATGGATTTCTTGAGAGAACATCATGTTTAACTAATTTTCTGGAGATGTTTGAGGTGGTATCAGAGAAAGTTGATGAGGGCAATTCTGTTGATGTGGTGTACATTGACTTTCATATAACGGTCTATTCAGTTTCAAATGAACCTGCCTCCACCATTCTCAAGCAGTGCATTCCAGACATTTAACTATTCCCTGCATGCAAAAACCTTTTGATACAATGCCACACAACAGACATGTGAGCAAACTTGTCGCTCATAGAATAAAAGGGACATTAGCAACATGGATAAGAAATTAGCTGAGTGACAGGAAACAAAGAGTAGTGGTTAATGGATGTTTTACAGGCTGGAGGAAGGTTTGTGGTGGAGTTCCCCAGACATCAGTGTTCGAATCCTTGCTTTTCCTGATATATATTAAGGACCTAAACCTGGGTGTACAGGGCACAATTTCAAAGTTTGCAGCTGATACGAACGTTGGAAGCATTGTGAACTGTGAGGAGGATAGTGTAGAACTTCAAAAGGACACACACAAGTTGCTGGAATGGGCAGACAGGTGGCAGATGAAGTTCAATACAGAGAAATGTGAAGTGATTCATGTTGGTAGGAAGAACATGGGGTGACAATATACAATTCTATAGGGTGCTCAGGAGCAGAAGAACCTGTGTGTATATGTGCAGAAGTCATTGAAGGCGGCAGAACAGGTTGAGAAAGTGTTTAATAAAGCATGCAGTATCCTGGGCTTTATTAAAATGGGCATAGAGTACAAGAGCAAGGAAGTTATGTTGAACTTATATAAGACACTATTTCAGCTTCAGCTCTGGTATTGTGTCCAGTTCTGGGTGCCACACTTGAGGAAAGACGTGAGGGCATTGGAGAGAGAGTGCAGAAAAGATTGACCAGAATCATTCCCAGGTTGAGGAATATTAGTTATGAAGATAGATTGGAGAAGTTAGGACTGTTTTCCTCGGAGAAGGCCGAGAGGTGATTTATTAGAGGTTTCAAAAATCATGAGGTGTCTGCATAGAGCAGATAGAGAGAAACAGTTCCCACTCGTGAAAGGATCGAAAACGAGAGGGCACAGATTTAAAGTCATGGGTAAAAGAAGCAAAGACGACCTGATGAAAATATTTTTTCACACAGTGTGTGGTTAGAGTCTGGAATTCACTGCCTGAGAGTGTGATGGAGGCAGGTTCAACTGAAGCTGAATAGATTGTTATATGAGAAGGAAGAATGTGCAGGATTACAGGAAGAAGGCAGGGAACGGCGTTAGGTGAATTGCTCATTCGGAGAGCCAGTGCAGATACGAAAGGCTGAATTGGTCCTTCTGTGCTGTAATAATTCTCTGATGTTTTTATTACAGGATGCTGACCAAGGGGACACTGTGATGGGGCGTCTCAGATGGGTGTAATGGTGGAGAATGGGGAATTCATGGCTGGAAAGGGAAGTTGTCCTATGGGAACTGGAATCTTAGCAGGGACTCTCCGACAGCCTGTACGGGTCGACGGCATCCAGGAAATATCCTCCCTGCCTCCTCCTCCTGAGGTGTCCTCCGGATTCCTGGTGCCAATGCCTGTGTCCTCATGATGGTGATGATATGAAGGGTGCAGCAGAACACCATGAACTCAGACACCTGCTCCAGTGTGTACTAGAGGGCTCTCCCCGAGCGGTTCAGACATCGGAAGCATTGCTTCATCACACCGATGGTCTGTTCCACCATGTTCCTGGCGACTCCATTGCTCACATCATACACACACTTTTTGCGTATCTAACGGTTGACGGTGGGAGGTGGATTGAGGGTGTAGAAACATGGGCTGTGTCTAGAGGGGGTTCATTTGTCTCCAAGGAACCACATTCTGGTTCTTCATGGAGTCCCGATGTGTTGGGACCGGCTGACTGCTTCAGAATGAAGGTATGGTGGCTGCTACCAGGATAGTGGACATTCACCAACATGACGTACTGGCCATGCTCACACACCAACTGTACATTGATGGAGTGAGAGTTCTTTCAGTTCCTGTACCTCAACCCATGGGTTGACATGGGGGCCCCGCAGAGCCACCGACACCATCAGGAATCCTGCTATCCTGACAAAGCCACGGGATCTCTCATCCTGCTTCTCCCTGCTGAGGGAGAAATTGATGACATAGATGGTCACCCTCACTTCCCAGAATTATCAATGGACAACACACAGGCCTAGTAACTACTGGCCAGTTGGTTTAACATCAGTTGTGAGGAAAGTTTTAGAAGCAATAATCAGGGGAAAAGGACAACACACACTTGGAGAGGTTGAGTTAATTAAGGATTGTCAGCACGGATTTCTAAAAGGCAGATCATGCTTGATGAAGTAATTGAATTTATTTAGAAAATCAGAGAAGGTTGATGAAGGGAATGTGGTGGATGTTGTCTACGTGGATTTTATGAAATTATTTGACGAAGAAACACACAGAAGCTTGGCTAACAAAATTGAACCTCATGGAATAGCATCTAATTGGATCAAAAATTGTCCATAGGACATAAAAAAGAGAAATGTGTTAAATGGTTGTTTTTCAGACTGGAGGATGGTAGACAGTGATGTTCCCCAAGGGTCAGTGCTTAGGACCACTGTTTGTTTTTTTGCTATATATAAGTTACATGGATCTTGGAATACAGAGTAGAATTTCAACATTTTCCGATGATAACAATCTTGGAGGTGTGGTAAACAGTGAGGATGTTGCAAACCACCTGTAGCAGGATATAGATAGGCTAGCAGAATGGACAGAGAAGTGGCAGGTGGAATTTCATACAACGGAGTGTGAGGTGATGTATTTTGTCAGAAGGAATAGGAAGGTAATATAGACTTAATGACACAGTTCTAAAGATTGTGCAGGGACAGAGCGACCTGGGGGCTGCATATGCATTGATATTTGAAGTTGGCAGGACATATTAGGAGAGTGTTTAGCGAAGCATATCAGATCTTGGACTTCATCATTAGAGACAATGAATTCAAAAGGATACTGGATGGACACCCGAAGGAGATGATCTTGCAGGGATACGGGGACTGACTGGGAGAGTGGGACTGACTGGATTGTTCCACAGGGAGCGGGTACCGAGGGGCCGAATGGCCATCTTCTGTGCCATAAATGCATCTATCACTCTCTATGACTCTATGTTTGATATGTCTCCTGCTCCTGCCTGGAAATATTCAGATACATGGAAGTTCAATGAAACTGTGACTTTAACAGCCACTGGCAACTCCGTCCTCACCCTGGTGTGAGAAAGAACAAAAGAACAAAGGACATTACAGCACAGGAACAGGCCCTTCGGCCCTCCAAGCCTGCGCCGATCCAGATCTTCTATCTAAACATTTGCCTATTTTCTAAGGTCTGTATCTCTTTGCTTCCTGCCCATTCATGTATCTATCTAGATACATCTGAAAAGACGCTACCGTGCCCGCGTCTACCACCTCCGCTGGCAACGTGTTCCAGGCACCCGCCATCCTCTGCGTAAAGAACTTTCCACGCATATGCCCCCTAAACTTTTCCCCTCTCGCTTTGAACTCGTGACCCCTAGTAATTCAATCCCCCACTCTGGGAAAAAGCTTCTTGCTATCCACCCTGTCTATAGCTCTCATGATTTTGTACACCTCAATCAGGTCCCCCCTCAACCTCCGTCTTTCTAATGAAAATAATCCTAATCTGCTCAACCTCTCTTCATAGCAAGCGCCCTCCATACCAGGCAACATCCTGGTGAACCTCCTCTGCACCGTCTCCAAAGCATCTACGTCCTTTTGGTAATGTGGCGACCAGAACTGCACGCAGTGAGGCTCCAGTTCGTGTTGCAGGAGGTGACACAGCTCTGTGACCACCTCCTAATTGAATCAGAGTTACCTCACACATTGCTCCTGGGTTAGGTGTGCATAGGAAAAGTGCTCTTGGAAAACCCAGGGAGGGTAGGGCAGAGCCCCTTCCTCCTCTCACTTTACAGAGCTTCCCCTCTCTGCAGCCTCTTCTCCATTTGTTGGTCGTGTTACAGACCCAGCGACACTGTAACTACAGTCAAGAACAAATACCAAGTTACAGTACAGCACAGGAACAGACCATTCGGCCCTCCAAGCCTGCGCCGATCTTGATGCCTGCCTAAACTAACACCTTCTGCACTTCTAGGGCCCATATCCCTCTATTCCCTTCCTATTTATGCATTTGTCAAGATGTCTCTCAAACGTCGCTATCGTATTTGCTTCTAACACCTCCCCCGGCTGCAAGTTCCAGGCACTCACCACCCTCAGTGTAAAAAATCTGCCTCGCAGATTCCTTCTAAACTTTGCCCCTCGCACCTTATACCTATGTCGCCTAGTAACTGACTCTTCCACCCTGGGAAAAAGCTTGTAACTATCCAAACTGTCCATTCCGCTCATAACTTTGTAAACCTCTATCATGTTGCCCCTCCACCTCCGTCGTTCCAGTGAAAAAAATCCGAGTTTTTCCAACCTCTCCTCATAACTAATGCCCTCCAGACCAGGCAACATCCTGGTAAACCTCCTCTGTACCCTCTCCAAAGCCTCCACGTCCTTCTGGTAGTGTGGCAGTCGGAATTGCACGCAAAATTCCAAGTGTGGCCTAAGTAAGGTTCCGTACAGCTGCAACATGACATGCCAATTTTTATACTCTGTGCCTCGTTCGATGAAGGCAAGCATGCCGTATGCCTTCTTGAATACCTTATCCACCTGCGTTGCCACTTTCAGTGACATGTGGACCTGTACGCCCAGATCTCTCTGCCTGTCAATACTCCTAAGGGTTCTGCCATTTACTGTATACCTCCCACCTGCATTAGACCTTCCAAAATGCATTACCTCACAGTTGTCCAGATTAAGCTCCATCTGCCATTTCTCCGCCCAAGTCTCCAACCGATCTATATCCTGCTGTATCTTCTGACAATCCTCATTATTATCTGCAACTCCGCAAACTTACTAATCAGACCAGCTGCATTTTCCTCCGAATCATTTGCACATACTACAAACATTAAACGTCCCAGCACTGATCCCTGCGGAACACCACTAGTCACATCCCTCCCTTCAGAAAAACACCCATCCACTGATACCCTCTGTCTTCTATGACCGAGCCACTTCTGTATCCATCTTGCCAGCTCACCTCTGATCCCATGTGACTTAACCTTTTGCACCAGTCTGCCATGCGGGACCTTGTCAGAGGCTTTACTAAAGTCCATATAGATAACATCCAATGCCCTTCCTTCATCAATCATCTTCGTCACTTCCTCAAAAAACTGAATCAAATTAGTAAGACACGACCTCCCCTTCACAAAACAATGGTGTCTCTCGCTAATAAGTTCGTTTGTCTCCAAATGCGAGTAAATCCTGTCCCGAAGAATCCTCTCTAACAATTTCCCTACCACTGACGTAAGGCACACAGGCCTATAATTTCCTGGATTATCCTTGCCACCCTTCTTAAACAAAGGATCAACATTGGCTTTTCTCCAGTCCTCTGGGACCTCACCTGTAGCCAATGAGGATGCAAAGATTTCTGTCAAGGCCCCAGCAATTTCTTCCCTTCCCTCCCTCAGTATTCTACGGTAGATCCCGTCAGGCCCTGGAGACTTATCTAACTTAATGCTTTGCAAGACACGCAACACCTCCTCCTTATTGATAATGAAATGACTGAGACTATCTGCACTCCCTTCCCTAGGCCCATCATCCACCAAGTCCTTCTCTTTGGTGAATACTGATGCAAAGTACTCATTTAGCACCTCGCCCATTTCCTCTGGCCCCACGCAAAGATTCCCATCTCTGTCCTTGAATGGGCCAACCCTTTCCCTGGTTACCCTCTTGCTCTTTATAAATGTATAAAGTTCCTTGGGATTTTCCTTAATCCTGTTTGCCAATGACTTCTCATCACCCCTTTTAGCCTTCCTGACTCCTTGCTTAAGTTCCTTCCTACTGTCTTTATATTCCTCAAGTCTGTTCCTCGCCATCCAGCCCTTACAACTGCTTCCTTTTTCTTTTTGACGAGGCTCACAATATCCTGTGTTATCCAAGCTTTCCGAAACTTGCCAAACTTGTCTTTCTTCCTCACAGGAACATGCTGGTCCTGGATTCTAATCAGCTGACGTTTGAAAGAGTCCCACATGTCAGATGTTGATTTACCCTCAAACAGCCGCCCCCATTCTAAATTCTTCAGATCCTGCCTAATTTTGTTATAGTTAGCCTTCCCCCAATTTAGCACCTTCACCCGAGGACTTCTCTTATCCTTATCCACAAGTACCTTAAAACTTATGGAATTATGGTCACTGTTCCGGGAATGCTCCCCCACTGAATCTTCGACCACCTGGCCGAGCTCATTCCCCAATAACAGGTCCAGAATGGCCCCATCCCTTGTTGGACTATATACATACTGTTTCAAGAAGACCTCCTGGATGTTCCTCACAAATTCTGCCCCATCCAAGCACCTAGCACTAAGCGAGTCCCAGTCAATATTGGGGAAGTTAAAATCACCCACCACGGCAACCCTGTTACCTTTACATCTTTCCTAAATCTGTCTACATATCTGCTCCTCTACCTCCCACTGGCTGTTGGGAGGCCTGTAGTAAACCTCCAACACCGTGACTGTACCCTTCCTATTCCTGAGCTCCACCCATATTGCCTCGCTGCATGACCCCTCTGATTTGCCCCCCCGCAGTACAGCTGTGTTATTCTCCTTAACCAGTAATGCAACTCCCCCACCCCTTTTACATCCCCCTCTATCCCGCCTGAAGCTTCTAAAGCCTGGAACATTTAGCTGCCAATCCTGCCCTTCCCTCAACCAAGTCTCTGCAATAGCAACAACATCATATTTCCAAGTACTAATCCAAGCTCTAAGTTCACCTGCCTTACCTGTTATACTTCTCGCATTGAAACAAATGCATTTCAGAAGACCAGTCCCGCTGTGCTCAGAAACATCTCCCTGCTTGCTTTTCCTCTTAGTCCTACTGGCCTTCTTTATTATGTCCTCCTCATTTATTTCACTAGCTGTCCTACTGCTCTGGTTCCCACCCCCCTGCCACACTAGTTTAAACCCTCCCGAGTGACGCGAGCAAACCTTGCAGCAAGGATATTGGTGCCCCTCCAGTTTATATGTAACCCATCCTTTTTGTACAGGTCCCATCTGTCCCTGAAGAGAGCCCAATGGTCCAGATATCTGAAACCCTCCCTTCTACACCAGCTGCTCAGCCACGTGTTTAGCTGCACTATCTTCCTACTTCTAGCCTCACTGGCATGTGGCACAGGGAGTAAACCAGAGATTACAACCCTCGAGGTACTGTTTTTTAACTTTCCACCTAACTCCCTAAACTCCCCCTGCAGGACCTCATCAGTCTTCCTGCCTATGGCATTGGTACCGATGTGTTCCACAACCTCTGGCTGTTCACCTTCTCCCCTTCAGAATGCCCCATGTCCGTTCAGAGACATCCTTGACCCTGGCACCAGGGAGGCAACATACCATCATGGAGTCTCTTTCATGTCCACAGAAGCGCCTATCTGTGCCCCTGACTATAGAATCCCTTATAACTATTGCTCTTCTGTGCTTTGTCCCTCCCTGCAGAACAACAGTGCCAGCCGTGGTGCCTCTGCTCTGGCTGCTGCTGTTTCCCCCTGATAGACCATACCTCGTCCAGAGTTGGGTCACCAAATCCTCTGTCCTCCCTGAATGTCTGCAGCAGCTCACAACACACCTCCAGAAAACCATTCACAGCACCTCCACTAAATTTACAATAACAGAAGTAAGTCAAAAGCCCCTCACCTGTACGTTGGATGCCTGGTCCTTTTAAATAATACGAGAGGGGGTTCCTCATGCTGCTGAATATATGTTCAGCTGAGAGTGACTAACACATGCGATCAGTGGACATGTACAGACCAAGTTTCAAAGACGTACATCAAAGCTGCCGGTATGGTATATTGACATCACATTCAAAACCATCCTCAGAGCAACAACACATACATGGTACGATTGAGCTAGAGCCCTGCCCAGCTTGGGGCATTGTGCAGGCCGCACTAGAAGTGCCTGGCTGTGCAGTTCACAACTCTCTATTGATCCCAGCTTCTGTACCGTCAGCACCAGTAGTGCTGTGGAGTCTAAAATAGTGTCTCGGGACAGATACAGTGGGAAAGGGATTCACTTCAGAAGGAGAAATGAGAAAAGATTGAAGTCAAAACATTTTCAGGAATATGAGAATGGGCAGGAGAATGGGACTAATTGGATGAGGTGAGGCCATGGAGGGATTCAAACACAAGAATGACTATTTTAAAATTAAGGTGCTGCCAGACCAGGAGCCAATGTAGATCAGTGAGCACAGGGGTGATGGGTGATCGATTTGGTGTGAGTTAGAATACAGGCAGCAGAGTTCTGCATGGTCTGTGGTTTATGGAGGTTTATAACTGGGAGGGTGACCAGGATAGAATTGGAATAGTTAAGTGTGGATTTAACAAAGGTACAGGTGAGGGTTGATGCAGCAGATTGGCTGAGACAGAGGTGGAGGTGGGGGATATTACAGAGGTTGTCATAGACAGGGTTGGTACTGGAGAGAATATGGAGATGGACTCAGCTCAGGTTTAAATAGAACACACCGATTGCAAACAGTCTGGTTCAGCCTCAGATATTGGACAGGGTGGTGTATTTGTTTCACAGATGGGGGATGGAGTTTGTGATGGAGACCAATGACACTGGCTTCAGTCTTCCCAAAATTTACATAACGGAACAGTATTTCAGTGAAACGGGGTTCACAGATGCCCTACCGGGAAATAGAGACAGCAACAGCAGTAAAGATGAGAGAGCAAATGTCAAGAAATCCAATAAAGTTGGCAATGGTTTATCGAGCTAATAGCTGGACATATTCACCAGGAATACAACGGCAGCAAAAGGTGCAGAGTAAATTACAGGAGCAGTAATGCTGTTAAACTTGGTTTATAGAATTAATAGCTAGATAGAGAGACTTACCAGGGACACCAATAATAGCCAGGATGGGATAGTAAATGTATTGAATAATCTTCAGTGCGAGACGCATACGAGTGTTTAATGAGTACCGATCATAATATGTAGAAAGGTAGTAAAGATCCGAGGATAAACTCCTGTCCATTGTTGTAACATTCCAATCTATTGTTCTCAGATTCTGACCCATTGCTGTAACATTCCAATCTATTATTCTCAGATTCTGACCAAGTGTTGTTACATTCCAGTCTCTTGTTCTCAGATTCTGATCTATCCTTTCTCTCTCTCTGGAGCCGCTGATCTCTGTTGTGGTTGTGCCGGGGTTGATGTTCCGGCTGAAACTATGGGACAACACTTGGGAGCCCCTTATTAATAGAAGATGGAAAACTTCCAGTGACACAATTAGGGTCCATGGAGACTGACATTAATTACAGTCACTGAACAAACAGATTCAGTTAACCCTTTTCAATACAGCACTTTTTGTACCACAATAAAGTAGATCATTTACCCAGTCTGGATGGGATGCATGAGGGTTGCTGAGGGATGGAATGGTGGAAGTAGTAGAATGTTACAATTTTCTATGAGATCCCTCTTCATTCTTCCGAATATAATCCTATCTCTCCTCATACGTCAGTCCCGGCATCCCAGGAATCAGTCTGATAAACCTTCATTGCACTCTCGCTATAGCAGGAACATCCTTTCTCGGAGAAGGAGACCAAAACTGCACACAATATCCAAGTGCGGCCTCACCAAAGCCCTGTATAATTGCAGCAAGACATCCCTGCTCCTGTACTAGAATCCTGTCCCTATGAAGGCCAACATAACATTCGCCTTTTTCTACCGCCTGTTGCACCTGCATGCTTACCTTCAGTGACTGGTGTACGAGAACACCCAGGTCTCGTTGCATACTCCCCTCTCTCAGTTTATCGCCGTTCAGATAATAATCTGCCTTCCTGTTTTTGATAACAAAGTGGATAACCTCTCATTTATTCACATTATACTGCATCTGCCATGCAATAGCCCACTCACTCAACTTGTCCAAATCACCCTGAAGCCTCTCTGCATCCTCCTCACATCTCACCCTCCCACCCAGTTTTGTGTCTTCTGAAAATTTGGAGATATTACATTTAGTTCCCTCATCTAAATCATAAATATGGAGTGTGAATAGCTGGGGCCCGAGCACCGATCCCTGTGGTACCCCACTAATCACTGCCTGCCATTTGGAAAAATATTCGTTTATCACTACTCTTTTTTTCCATCTGCCAACCAATGTTCTATCTATCGCAATACACTACCACTACACCCATGCGCTTTAATTTTACTCACTAATCTCTTATGTGGGACTTTGTCGAAAGCCTTCTGAAAGGCCAAATAAAACATATTATCTGGATCCCCCTCATCCACTCTTTTAGTTACATCTTCGAAGAATTCTAATAGATTTATCAAGCATGATTTCCCTTTCGTAAATCCATGCTGACTCTATCCGATTCTAACACTGTTCTCCAAGTGCTCTGCTATCAAATCTTTGATAATGGACTCTAGAACTTTCCCCACTACCGACGTCAGGCTGACTTGTCTATAATGCCCTGCTTTATTTCTACCTCCCTTTTTAAATGGTGGGGTTACATTTGCTGCCCTCCAATCAGCTGGAACTGTTCCAAAGTCGAAAGAATCTTGAAAGATGACCACCAATGCATCCACTATTTCTAGGGTCACTTCTTTAAGTAATCTGGGATGTAGATTTTCAGGCCCTGAGGATTTATCGGCCTTCAATCCCATCAACTTCTCCAACACAATTTCTCTACCAATACTGATTTCCTTCGGTTCCTCCCTCTCACTAAACCCTGTGTTCCCCAACATTTCTGGTAAGATATTTGTGTCATCCTTTGCGAAGACAGAATCAGAGTCTGCATTTAGTTGGTTAGCCATTTCTTTGTTTCCCATAATAAATTCCCATGTTTCTAACTGTAAGGACCTACATTTGTCTTAACCAATCCTTTCCTCTTCACATACCTACAGAAACCTTTACAGTCAGGTTGTATGTTCCCCGCAAGCTTACTCATGTACTTTATTTTCCCCTTATTAATCAATCCCTTGGTCCTCCTTTGCTGAATTTTAAACTGCTCCCAATCCTCAGGTCTGTTGTTCCTTTCTGTCGAATTTATATGCCTCTTCCGTGAATCTAATACTATCTCTAATTTTCCTTGTAAGCCATGGTTTGGCTACGTTTCCCATTTTACTTTTGCGCCAGACAGCAGTAAACAATTGTTGCAGTTCATCAATGCACTCTTTGAATATTGCCATTGCCTTTCCTCCATCATCCCTTGAAGTAACGTTTCCCAATCCATCATAGCTAACTCGTGCCTCATACCTTCATACTTTCCTTTATTAAGATTCACGACCCTCGTCTCAGAATCAACTACGTCACTATCCATCTGAGAGTCATCGATTCGTACAGCATAGAAACAGGCCCTTCGGCCCACTGCGTCCATGCCGACCATAATGCCGATCTGTACTGGTTCCACGTGCCTGCATTAATTCCATATCCGTCTATGCTTTGCCCATTCAAATACCTGTCCAGATGACTCTTAAATGTGGCTACTGTTCCTGCCTCCACCACCTCCTCTGGCAGCTCATTCCAGATACACATTATTCTTTGTGTGTAAAATTTACCCTTTTAATCCCCTTTAAACCTCCTCCCTTTCATCTTAAATCCATGTCCTCTAGTTTTAGTCACCCCTACCATGGGAAACAGACTCTGCCTACCTGCTCTGTCTATGCCTCTCATAATTTTATATACCGCCATCATGTCCCCTCTCAGCCGTCTTTGCTCCAGGGAAAACACACCCAGCCTACCCAATCTCTCTTTCTAACTCAAGCCCTCCAAACCAGGCAACATCCTTATAAATCTTTTCTGCACCCTCTCTAGCTTAATCACATCTTTCCTGTAGTGCTGCGACTAGAACTGCACACTGTACTCCAAATGCGGAATAAACAATGTTATGTACAACTGTAACATGACGTCCCAACTCTTGTACTCCATGCCGCAGTTGATGGAGACAAGCATGCCATACACCTTCTTCACCACCCTGTCTACCTGTGTTGCCACATTCAGGGAACTATGCACTTGCACCCCAAGGTCTCTCTTCTCAACAACACTCCCCAGGCCCTGTCATTCATTGTATATGTCCTGCCCTGGTTTAACTTCCCAAAATGCATCACTGCGCACTTGTCTGCATTAAATTCCATTTGCCAAACCCTTGCCCACTTTCCAAGTTTACCGATATCCTGTTGTAACCTCAGACAACCTTCTTCACTTTCTACTATTCCATCAATTTTTGTTTCATCTGCAAACTTACCAATCATGCTGCCTACATTCATATCCAAGTAATTAATATATATGACAAACAAGAGAGGGCCCAGAACCGATGCCTGTGGCACACCACTGTTCACCAGCCTCCAATCTGAAAAACAACCCCCCACTACCATCCGATCACCAAGCCAAATTTGTATCCAATTGGCTCGCACACCCTGGATCCCATGTGTTTGAACCTTCTGGACCAGCCGACCATGCGGGACCTTGTCAAAGGCCTTGCTAAAGTCCATGTAGACAACGTCCATCGCCCTGCCCGCGTCAATCCTTTTGGTCACCTCCCCAAAAAACGCAATCAAATTCCTGAGACATGATTCCCATGCACAAAGCCATGCTGACTATCCCTAATCAGACGTTGCCTTTCCAAATGTATATAAATCTTGTCTGTCAGAATCCCTTCCAATAACTTTCCCACCACTGATGTGAGGCTCACCGGCCTGTAGTTCCCTGGCTTATCACTGCTGCCCTTCTTAAATAAAGGCACAACATTAGCTATGCTCCAATCTTCCGGTACCTCACCCGTGGCTAACGAAAATGCAAAATTCTCTGCTCGGGCTCCAGGAATATCCTTCCTTTCTTCCCATCGCATCCTAGGATACATCTGGTCAGTCCCTGGGAATTTAACTACCTTAATGCGCTTCAAAACCTCCAACACTGCCTCCTTTGTAATGTTGATATGCTCCAGGATATCGCTGTTCCCTCCCTTGAACTCACTAGCTTCCATGTCGTCTCCATGGTAAATAAAGATGAGAAGTATTCATTTAAGACCTCGCCCATTTCCCGTGGCTGCACACGTAGATTACCACACTGATCCTTAAGGGGACCGACTCTCACCCGAGCTACCCTTTTACTCTTAATATACTTATAGAATATTTTAGGATTCTCATTATCTTATCTGCCAGGGAAATCTCATGGCCCCTTTTCTTCCTCCTAATTTCTTTCTTGAGTGCACTCCTACATCCACTGTACTCCTGGAGGGACTCGTTTGATCCCCGCTGCCTATAGCTGACATATGCCTCCTTCTTTGTCCTAACCTGACCCTCAACATCCCTCATCAAACAAGGTTCCCTAAACTTGCCAGCCTTGCCCTTCCATCTAACAGGAATATGCCGGCCCATAACTCTTCCTATCTCACTTTGAAAAGCCTCCCACTTGCCAGACGTCCCTTTACCTGTAAACAACCTCTCCCATTCAACCTTTGAGAGTTCCTGTCTGTTGCCATCGAAATTAACCTTCCTCCAATTTAGGACTTCATCCTGAGGACCAGTCCTATCCTCTTCCATAACTATCTTGCAGCTAATAGAGTTATGGTCACTGGTCCCAAATTGCTCCCTCACTAACACATCATCCACCTGCCCATCCTCATTTCCAAAGAGGAGGTCGAGTGTAGCCTTTTCTCTCGTAGGGCCATCCACATAATGTTTCATAAAACTATCCTGGACACACTTAACAAATTCTTGCCCATCTGATCCCTTAGCACAAAGGCAGTCCCAGTCAATATTAGGAAAGTTAAAATCACTTACTATGACAACCCGAAAATTCCTACACCTATCTGTGATTTCCCTGCATGTATGCTCCTCGAATTCCCTCTGACTATTGGGGGGCCTATAGTATAATCCCATCAAAGAGATCACCCCTTGCTTATTTCTGAGCTCCACTCATATGGCCTCACTGGACGTTACCCCCGAGATATCCTCTCTAACTACTGCCGTGTTATGCTCCCTAATCAATAGTGCAACTCCCCATCCTCTCTTCCCTCCAACTGAAGCATCGGTACCCCGTAACATTGAGCTGCCAGTCTTGCCTATCCCTCAACAACGTTTCTGTAATAGCTATAATCTCACAATCCCATGTACTGATCCATGCTCTGAGTTCATCTGCCTTACCTGTCAAGCCTCTTGCATTAAAGTCCTTGCAGTTTAGCCGACCAGACATTCCACACTCCCTGTCAGGCCACTGCCAGGCCCGCCTACTGGACTTGCTTGCATTAACCTCTACATTTACCTCAACTATCTCATCGGAGAGACTAAAATAAAAGCAAAATACTGCGGATGCTGGAAATCTGAAACAAAAACAAGAAATGCTGGAATCACTCAGCAGGTCGGGCAGCATCTGTGGAAAGAGAAGCAGAGTTAACGTTTCGGGTCAGTGACCCTTCTTCGTATCTGTTCCACTTCTGTGTTGGAGATACGGTCCTGCCACCTGATGCCAAGCATTCTCCGGAGGCGGCGATGATGGACTGAGTTGAGACGTCGCTCTTGGCTGACATACGTTGTCCAGGCCTCGCTGTCATAGAGCAAGGTACTGAGGACACAGGTTTGATACATTCGGACTTTTGTGTCCCGTGTCAGTGCGCCATTTTCCCACACTCTCTTGGCCTGTTTGGACACAGCAGTGGAAGCCTTTCCCGTGCGCTTGTTGATTTCTGCATCTAGAGACAGGTAACTGATGATAGTTGAGCCTGGGTAGGTGAACTCTTGAACCACTTCCAGAGCGTGGTCGCCAATATTGATGGATGGAGCATTTCTGACATCCTGTCCCATGATGTTCATTTTCTTGAGGCTGATGGTTAGGCCAAATCCTAAGGTTACCCCTGGAGGTTCTACTTTTTAACCTTCTGCCTAACTCCCTATATTCACTTTGCAGGACCTTAGCTCTCTTCCTGTCTATGTCGTTAGCACCAATATGGACACGACCTCTGGCTGCTCACTCTCCCCTTTCAGAATTTCCTGCAGCCACTCCGGGACATCCTTGACCCTAGCAGCAGGGAGGCAACATACCATCCTGGTGTCTCTTTTGCGGCCACAGAAACGCCTACCTGCACCCCTCTACGATAGAATTCCCTATCATGATAGCTCTTACACCCTTTTTCCTCCCCTGCTGTGAGGCAGGGACCTCTGTGGTCCCATGGGCCTGGCTGCTGCCGCATTCCCCTAGGAGGTCACCCCCCCCAACAGTATCCAAAGCGGTCTATCTGTTTGAGAGGTGGTGGCCACAGGGGACTCCTGCACTACCTGCCTGTGCCTACTACTCTGTCTGGTGGTCACCCATCCCTTTTCTGCCTGTGCAGCTATTATCTGCGGTGTGACCACCTCGCTAAACATGTTATCCACGACTTCCTCAGCATTATGGATGCTCCACAGTGAATTCACCTGCAGCTCCATCTCCATAATGCGGGTCGCCAGTAGTTGCAGATGGATCCACTTCCTGCACACATGCCCACTAGGGATACTGGAAGCCTCCCTGATTTCCCACAAAGGGCAGGAGGAGCAGATCACGGGGCTGAACTCTCCTGTCATGACCTACCCTTGGACTAATTAGTTACACCCTTAATTTAAAAAAAATACTAATTACATGAGGGGCCTTTTTCTACCCACTTCAATCTAAGATTCTTAATAAACTACACTGAATTAAAAACAGAAACACTTCAGTAGTACTCACCTTATCACCAGAGTTCTTTTCCCACAAAAATAAACTTTTCACTTTTTTAAAGATATCTACATGCACTAATACCTGCTCCTCACCCAACCAATCAGCTTGCAGCTCTCCTCTGACGTCCCCGTTGGCGTTCTTCATGATAAATTCGATCATATTATGGTCACTCAACCTCAAGGGATTTCACACAACTAGATTGCCAATTATTCCTCTCTCTTTACACAATACCCAGTCTGGGATGGCCTGTTCTCTAGTTGGTTCCTCAACGTATTGGTCCAGAAAACTATCCCATATACATTCCATGAATTCCTCCTTGACGTTATTGTGACAAATTTGATTTGACCAATCTATATGCAGATTTAAGTCACCCATAATTACAGATGTTGCTTTATCGCATGCATCTCTAATTTCCTGTTGAAGACCTTTCCCACATCACCACCACAGTTTGGGGGTTTATATATAACCCCCACTAACGTGTTTTGCCCCTTAGTGTTTCTCAGCTCTACCCAAACAGACTCCACATCATCAGCTCTCATATCCTTCCTCTCTATTGTATTACTTTCCTTTTTAACCAGAAATGCAACTCCACCGCGGGTGGAAATAAGCCATTTTACTGATGGTGTGAATATTTGGTCAGAAGCTCATTGCAAGGCATCTCAAGGTTAACTATGTAACAAAGTGTGTGAACAGTTTGGCTTCGTCTCAAACATTTACAAAGGAGAGGGATGGAGTATGTAGCTAGGAAATATTTGAAGCAGAGACAGAAAGCAATGGCTTCAATCTTCTCAATATTTAATTGGCATTGCAGATGTGTGAGTTAATGCATTTTGAAAGGAGGAATGAGGAGAGACAATACAAGTTAAATGGTATAACTATAAAGGTGGTGAAATAACAGAGACACCTGGAGTATTTGTACACAAATCTTTGTAGCCAAACCGTTAATAAATATATGGAATCCTCGATTTTATAAATAGAGGCAAAAAAAGCAAAAGCAAGGACATTATGTGAAACATATATAAAATACTAGTTCAGCTGCACCTGAAGTCTTTTGTCGAATACTGGGAACCACACTTTAGGAAGGTCATGAAACCTTCGGAGAGGGTAAAGAACTGTTTTACGAGAATTTGTGCAGGCATGAGGGATGACAGTTATGTAGCTGGGGTTGTTCTGCTTCGAGCAGAGAACTTTCAGAGGAGATTCGATTGAGCTGTTTAACATTAGGAAGTGTTTAGATAAATTAAATAAAGAGAAACTGTTTCCAATGTCCAAGGGACCGGTAATCAGAGACATAGATTTAAGGCGATTGGTAAAAGAAGCAGACATGAGGATTTTTGTGTCTGAGTGGTTTGGATTTGGGATGCTCTGTCTGATAGGCTGATGGATACAGATTCAATAGTAGATCCCAAAAGGGAATTGGATAAATATCTGAAGAAGAAAAAATATTCGGATATAGTGAAAGAGTCAGGGACTGGGACTAACTGGATTGTTCTTTGAAAGGGTTCAGCACTGACTTGATGGGCCGAATGACATCATTCAGGGCTGTGCTATTCTATGATTCTATGATTGTTCCTGCCTGTACATTCCCAATATTCCTATCCTTTCAGCAGCTGTTTGATAAATTACCACAGAACAGCCGTGTTACCAAATTAGAAACACATGGGATTAAAGGACCAATGTCAGCAGTGGCTCAGTTTGTAGCTCTCTCCCCTTTCAATCACAAGCTTCTAGGATCAAGTGTCACTGCAGGACTTGATGACAAGAATCAAGGCTGACACTGCAGTGCAGTACTGAGGGAGTGTTGCACTGTCAGAGGTGCCGCCTTATCAACGAAAAGGTAAAGCCAGGCCCCGTGTTGCCCACTCAGGTGGATGTAAAGATCCCATGGAATTATTTAGAAGGTCAGGGGAATTATTCCCAGTGTCCTGGTCAACATTTACCCCTCAATTCAACATCACAAAAACAGATCTGATCATGATCACACTGCTACTTGTAGGATCTTGCTGTGCAGAAATTGACTGTGTTTTTCCTGCATTTACAAGACTGACTAAACGTTAAAAATTACTCGTTGGTACATGCAGTGATCATGAAGGCGTTACATAAATGGAAGTCCTTTTTTTATTTTCAATGCCAGCATGCAGGAAATTAGGTCAGTGACAGAAAGCAGACAGTAGTAGAGAATGGTTGTTGATCAGTCTGGAGGGAAGTACACAGTGGGGTTCCGCAGGGTTACTGTTAGAATCACAGTTGCTGCATGTTAATGCAATGGGCTTGTGTACAGGGGGGATTTTGTCAAAGTTGTCAGAGGGCAGGAAACTCAGAAATGTTAATAAACAGTGAGAAGGATAGTAACAGACTTCAGCATGACAGAGACTGACTGGTGAAATGGACAGGAACATGGCAGATGTAATTTAACACAGTGAAGTGTGAAGTGAGACATTTGGGTAGGAAATATGAGGTGAAACAATATAAACTCAATGGTACCATTATAAATCGGGTGAAGGATTCGAGAGAAGTGGCGTGTACACACACAGATTGCAGCAGCTTTTTCGGGAGCAGCGAGTGAGCGAGTGAGCAGCTGGGAAGGTCAGTTTGAAAGTAAATTTAATTTCCTTTTGTTTTTCGGCGGTGGCCAGGGGGCTGCTGGGTAAGTACAACACTATATATTTGGGTGGTTTAAAATAACTTTCCTTTCATTGCAGCAGCTTTTTCGGGAGCAGTGAGTGAGCGAGTGAGTAGCTGGGAAGGTCAGTTTGAAAGTAAATTTAATTTCCTTTTGTTTTTCGGCGGTGGCCAGGGGGCTGCTGGGTAAGTACAACACTATATATTTGGGCGGTTTAAAATAACTTTCCTTTCATTGCAGCAGCTTTTTCGGGAGCAGCGAGTGAGCGAGTGAGCAGCTGGGAAGGTCAGTTTGAAAGTAAATTTAATTTCCTTTTGTTTTTCGGCGGTGGCCAGGGGGCTGCTGGGTAAGTAAAACACTATATATTTGGGCGGTTTAAAATAACTTTCCTTTCATTGCAGCAGCTTTTCCGGGAGCAGCGAGTGAGCGAGTGAGCAGCTGGGAAGGTCAGTTTGAAAGTAAATTTAATTTCCTTTTGTTTTTCGGCGGTGGCCAGGGGGCTGCTGGGTAAGTAAAACACTATATATTTGGGCGGTTTCTGAACCCGAGACACCACACTTGTCGTGTCTCCCACCCGCCCTCCTCCTCTAACCAAAAAGAAAAAAGGACTCGGTGGGGTGCTTATAAGGTAAGGCTTTTTCGATTTCTCTGGTTTTATTGTGATTGGTAAAAAATTTTCGTTCCTTTTTCATTTAACTAAGTTAAGCTTAAGATTAAAAATGGCAGGAGATCTCAGACCCGTGTCATGCTCCTCTTGCACAATGTGGGAGCTCAGGGACATGGCCGATGTTCCTGACTCCTTCACGTGCAGGACGTGTGTCCAACTGCAGCTCTTGTTAGACCGCATGACGGCTCTCGAGCTGCGGATGGACTCACTTTGGAGCATGCGCGATGCTGAGGAGGTCGTGGATAGCACGTTTAGTGAATTGGTCACACCGCAGATTAGGATTGCTGATGGAGAAAGGGAATGGGTGACCAAAAGGTAGAGAAAGAGCAGGAAGGCAGCGCAGGAGTCCCCTGCGGTCATCTCCCTCCAAAACAAGTATACCGTTTTGGATACTGTTGAGGGAGATGGCTCACCAGGGGAAGGCAGCAGCAGCCAGGTCCATGGCACCGTGGCTGGCTCTGCTGTTCAGAAGGGCGGGAAAAAGAGTGGAAGGGCTATAGTCGTAGGGGATTCGATTGTAAGGGGAGTAGATAGGCGGTTCTGTGGTCGAAAACGAGGCTCCCGAATGGTATGTTGCCTCCCAGGTGCACGGGTCAGGGATGTCTCAGATCGGCTGCAGAACATTCTAAAGGGGGAGGGTGAAGAGCCAGTTGTCATTGTGCACATAGGCACTAATGATATAGGTAATAAACGGGATGAGGTCCTACAAGCAGAGTTTAGGGAGTTAGGAGCCAAGTTAAAAAGTAGGACCTCAGAGGTAGTAATCTCAGGATTACTACCAGTGCCACGTGATAGTCAGAGTAAAAATGAAAGAATAGTCAGGATGAATGCGTGGCTTGAGAGATGGTGCAGGAAGCAGGGGTTCAGATTTTTGGAACATTGGGACCGGTTCTGGGGGAGGTGGGACTATTACAAATTGGACGGTCTACACCTGGGCCGGACTGGAGCCAATGTCCTTGGAGGTGCTTTTGCTAACGCTGTTGGGGAGGGTTTAAACTAATGTGGCAGGGGGATGGGAACCAATTGAGGTCAGTTGACAGTAAGGAGGTAGTAACAAAAGCCTGTAAGGAACTAGATAATGAAGTCAGTGTGACTAAGGGGAAGAACAGGCAGGGAGCAGATGATGAATATAAAGGGACTGGTGGTCTGAGGTGCATTTGTTTTAATGCAAGAAGTGTAGTAGGTAAGGCAGATGAACTTAGGGCTTGGATTAGTACCTGGGAGTATGATGTTATTGCTATTACTGAGACTTGGTTGAGGGAAGGGCATGATTGGCAACTAAATATCCCAGGATATCGATGCTTCAGGCGGGATAGAGAGGGAGGTAAAAGGGGTGGAGGAGTTGCATTACTGGTCAAAGAGGATATCACAGCTGTGCTGAAGGAGGGCACTATGGAGGACTCGAGCAGTGAGGCAATATGGACAGAACTCAGAAATAGGAAGGGTGCGGTAACAATGTTGGGGCTGTACTACAGGCCTCCCAACAGCGAGCGTGAGATAGAGGTACAAATATGTAAACAGATTATGGAAAGATGTAGGAGCAACAGGGTGGTGGTGATAGGAGATTTTAATTTTCCCAACATTGACTGGGATTCGCTTAGTGTTAGAGGTCCAGATAGAGCAGAATTTGTCAGGAGCATCCAGGAAGGTTTTCTAGAGCAGTATGTAAATAGTCCAACTCGGGAAGGGGCCATACTGGACCTGGTGTTGGGGAATGAGCCCGGCCATGTTGTTGAAGTTTCAGTAGGGGACTACTTTGGGAATAGTGATCACAATTCCGTAAGCTTTAAAATACTCATGGACAAAGACGAGAGTGGTCCTAAAGGAAGTGTGCTAAATTGGGGGAAGGCCAACTATACCAAAATTCGGCAGGAGCTGGGAAATGTAGATTGGGAGCAGCTGTTTGAAGGTAAATCCACATGTGATATGTGGGAGGCTTTTAAAGAGAGGTTGATTAGCGTTCAGGAGAGACATGTTCCTGTGAAAATGAGGGATAGAAATGGCAAGATTAGGGAACCATGGATGACAGGTGAAATTGTGAGACTAGCTAAGAGGAAAAAGGAAGCATACATAAGGTGTAGGCGGCTGATGAAAGACGAAGCTTTGAAAGAATATCAGGAATGTAGGACCAATCTGAAACGAGGAATTAAGAGGGCGAAAATGGGTCATGAAATATCTTTAGCAAACAGGGTTAAGGAAAATCCCAAAGCCTTTTATTCATATATAAGGAGAAAGAGGGTAACTAGAGAAAGGATTGGCCCACTAAAGGACAAAGGAGGAATGTTATGCTTGGACTCAGAGAAAATGGGTGAGATTCTAAACGAGTACTTTGCATCGGTATTCACCGAGGAGAGGGACATGACGGATGTTGAGGTTAGGAACAGATGATGGATTACTCTAGGTCAAGTCGGCATAAGGAGGGAGGAAGTGTTGGGTATTCTAAAGGGCATTAAGGTGGACAAGTCCCCAGGTCCGGATGGGATCTATCCCAGGTTACTGAGGGAAGCGAGAGAGGAAATAGCTGGGGCCTTAACAGATATCTTTGCAGCATCCTTAAACACGGGTGAGGTCCCGGAGGACTGGAGAATTGCTAATGTTGTCCCCTTGTTTAAGAAGGGTAGCAGGGATAATCCAGGTAATTATAGACCGGTGAGCCTGACGTCAGTGGTAGGGAAGCTGCTGGAGAAGATACTGAGGGATCGGATCTATTCCCATTTGGAAGAAAATGGGCTTATCAGTGATAGGCAACATGGTTTTGTGCAGGGAAGGTCATGTCTTACCAACTTAATAGAATTCTTTGAGGAAGTGACAAAGTTGATTGATGAGGGAAGGGCTGTCGATGTCATATACATGGACTTCAGTAAGGCGTTTGATAAGGTTCCCCATGGCAGGCTGGAGGAGAAAGTGAAGGCGCTTGGGGTCCAAGGTGTACTAGCTAGATGGATAAAGAACTGGCTGGGCAACAGGAGACAGAGAGTAGCAGTAGAGGGGAGTTTCTCAAAATGGAGACGTGTGACCAGTGGTGTTCCACAGGGATCCGTGCTGGGACCACTGTTGTTTGTGATATACATTAATGATTTGGAGGAAAGTATAGGTGGACTGATTAGCAAGTTTGCAGACGACACTAAGATTGGTGGAGTAGCAGATAGTGAAGGGGACTGTCAGAGAATACAGCAGAATATAGATAGATTAGAGAGTTGGGCAGAGAAATGGCAGATGGAGTTCAATCAGGGCAAATGCGAGGTGATGCATTTTGGAAGATCCAATTCAAAAGTGAACTATACAGTAAATGGAAAAGTCCTGGGGAAAATTGATGTCCAGAGAGATTTGGGTGTTCAGGTCCACTGTTCCCTGAAGGTAGCAACGCAGGTAAATAGAGTGGTCAAGAAGGCATACGGCATGCTTTCCTTCATCGGACAGGGCATTGAGTACAAGAGTTGGCAGGTTATGTTACAGTTGTATAGGACTTTGGTTCGGCCACATTTGGAATACTGCGTACAGTTCTGGTCGCCACATTATCAAAAGGATGTGGATGCTTTGGAGAGGGTGCAGAGGAGGTTCACCAGGATGTTGCCTGGTATGGAGGGCGCTAGCTATGAAGAGAGGTTGAGTAGATTAGGATTATTTTCATTAGAAAGACGGAGGTTGAGGGGGGACCTGATTGAGGTGTACAAAATCATGAGAGGTATAGACAGGGTGGACAGCAAGAGGCTTTTTCCCAGAGTGGGGGTTTCAATTACTAGAGGACACGAGTTCAAAGTGAAAGGGGAAATGTTTAGGGGGGATATGCGTGGAAAGTTCTTTACGCAGAGGGTGGTGGGCACCTGGAACGCGTTGCCAGCGGAGGTGGTAGACGCGGGCACGATGGAGTCTTTTAAGATGTATCAAGACAGATACATGAATGGGCAGGAAGAAAAGAGATACAGAACCTTAGAAAATAGGCGACATGTTTAGAGAGAGGATCTGGATCGGCGCAGGCTTGGAGGGCCGAAGGGCCTGTTCCTGTGCTGTAATTATCTTTGTTCTTTGTTCTTTTTAGATCTTTGAAGGTAACATGTAGTGTCTTAGGTGTTAGAGAGAGAGATACAGAGTAATAAAACTCAGGAGGAAATGCTGATGTTTATACATCATTGGTTAGATCCCAGCTGGAGAATTGTGTCCAATTCTGATCACCACGGTTTGGTAAGGATGTTAAGGACTGAGTGAAGATACTGAGTGATTTTCTGGAATGGTACCAGGGATCTGGGAATTCAGTTATGTGGAGAGATTGGAAAAGCTGGGATTGTTCTCTTTAGAGCACTGACGGGTCAGGGGAGATTTAATATAGAATTCAAAATCATGAGGGGTTTTGATAGGGTAATTAATGTGAAACTGTTTCCAGTGTCAGAAAGTGCAGTATTAAGAAGACACAGATTGAAGGTAATTGACAAAGAACCAGAGGTGAAATGAGGAGAATTTTCTTACACAGCAAGTTGTTTTGATCTGGAATTCATTGCCTGAAAACAAGGTGGAAGCAGATTCAATAATATCTTTCAACCTCTCACACTGCTCAATGTACCACACCCCCATCACTCACCCATCAGCTGTCCCTAACACTCAGGACTCACACCTAACATTCACATACTCCACCTCACCCTCACACACCTTCCACTGATACCAGCCTCACACCCACATCTCACTGTCTCCACATACCTCCAGCTATTGAGCTATGGAAGGCACATCACACAAACACTGTGAAACACAATTACTGATATTCCACCCCCTCTCTTACAGGACAAGGTGGCCCATAATCACAGGGGGCAGATGTGAACTGGTGGGGGCCAGGCATATCTTCATCCCCTGAGCCTGAGGGAGGAGATGGTTCTCCACATCATGGGACTGGCTGTCACAGAGCCCGTGGTATCCGGCCTCGCCGACAGCATTCAGGCTGTTGCTATGTTCCTGCCTTATGTCCCTTTTTAACTCCTACCTCCCCCTCATCCTGCTGTCTGGGATGATGTCCAAGCTGCAGATGGGATCATGGACCTCCTGCTTTTCATCCCACCCCCAATCCCTCACCCCAACCTTCCAATTCTGATTTATACTTTCCAACGATAACTGAAAACTGCCAGCTTCCCAGTCACAGCAGCTCCAGGAGACAGAGAGAGAGCAGCAGCACAGCACTGATGGTGAAGCCCCATCACTTGGTCTGATACTGACAGACAACAGATCAAATACTTACACTGTGTGTGCTTTAGAGGCTGGTAAAGAGTCAGAATCTACACGTGGTGAGGTACCGAGCACGAGTGAGCTGCAGCCAGACCAGGGGGAAAGGATAGTTCATGTGTCAGATGACCGGAGGGCAATGTCACAAACGAGTTATAATACACAGGACTCAGATATGAACTTTGCTGGAGCAGCATACAGGAGAATGATGATGGATATGGACACTGAGATACTTTGTCCATTGACAGGCCTGTCAGACAGTCTGTTGTCACTATCAAAGAACATGGAGGAGTCCAGCTCCAACATGGCACAGGACATTGCACAGAGCTTGAAGCCCGTTTTTTCCCCTGTGGAAGTGGTCACTAACTCCATGACAGCACTAGCGGACCCAGCCTTGATGCAGTGTCTGGTGACCATTGTCTCAGCTTCCACTGCAGCACAGACGGCAGACACCCAACGTCTCTGTGATGCAGTGGAAACTCAGACTGCTTGCTGCCATGCAGCATCAGACTGCTGTCATCGTGGCTGTGGATCTCACTGCACAAAGGGGTTTGCAGGCACTCACAGCAGTCCAGCAATCTGTGATCCAGTAGATTACTAAGATTACTGAGATGTCGCCCCGTGGGAGTGACAGTGTCTCCGTGGAGCATGAACCTGCTGTCCTCTCTCAGGATGACAGTATTTGTTCTCCTTTCACTGTCACTCCACCAATGTCCTTGCTGTTACCCATTAGCCAGCCCAGGCTGCGGCTGCCCATGTCGTGGTGGTGCAGTCTGAATCCGTGCCCTCAAGGCCCAGAGCTGCTCGAGGACGTCCTGCAAGGCCATCTGCAGTCTCCCCCAGCGAAAGTCAGCAGCCTTCCACCATCCATGCTGCAGTCACTGGGGAAACACTGTGTAGGAGCACTTGACAAGTCGAGGGATCCACAAGACAGGCACTAAGGGAATATTCAAGGGTGAATGGTTCAGCTTTGTTTGTATAATTGGATGTGTTATTGGATAAAGATGTCAATGAAAAGGTTTTTGTTGGTGTTTTTTTATTGCAGGACACTGTGATGGGGTGTCTCAGATGGGTGTAATGGGGGAGAATGGAGGATCCATGGTGGGAAAGGGAAGTTCTCCTGTGGGAACCGAAATTCTAGCAGGGTCTCTCCGACAGCCTGCCCGGTTCAAAGGCATCCAGGAAATATCCTCCCTCACTCCTCCTCCTGAGGTAGCCTCCAGATTCCAGGTGCCAATGCCTGTGTCCTCATGATGGTGATGATATGAAGGATACAGCAGAACACCATGAACTTGGACACCTGCTCCAGTGATTACTGGAGGGCTCCCCACGAGCGGTTCAGACATTGGAAGCATTGCTTCATCACACCGATGGTCTGTTCCACCATGTTCCTGGTGACTCCATTGCTCACATTATACACGGGTTATTTTCATGCGGTTGGTTGGCATTGATGCTGGGGGTTGAATTAGGAGTGATGTGCAGAGTGAGGTAGGCATTGTCTCCGAGGAGCCACATTCTGGTTCTGCATAGAGGCCCGAAGTGTTGGGACTGGCTGCCTGCTTCAGAATGAAGGTGTGGTGACTGCTGCCAGGATAGTGGACATTCACCAACATGATGTACTGGGCATGCTCACACACTAACTGTACATTAATGGAGTGAGAGTTCTTTAAGTTCCTGTACCTCTCCCCATTGACATTCGGGCCGCGCAGAGCCACCTCCACCAGCAGGAATCCCGCTACCCTGACAAAGCCACGTGACCTCTCACCCTGCTTCACCCTGCGGAGGTGAAAATTATATATTCACCTCACCCGACATAGATGGCCTCCATTAACCAGCAGATACATCATTGGACAGCATATAGATAGACAATGGATACGTCACACGCTGCTGCCTGGGAAGATCCAGATACATAGAAGTTCAATGAAACTGTGACCTGAACGGCGATGGACAGCTCCGTCCTCACCCTGGTGTGAGGCTCCAGGTCGTGTTACAGGAGGTGACACTGCGATGTGACCACCTCCTTATTGAATCAGAGTCAGCTCACACACTGCTCCTGGGTTAGGTGTAGGTAGGAAAAGTGCTCTTGGGAAAGCCAGGGTGGGTAGCGGAAAGCCCCCTCCCTATTTACAAAGAACAAAGAAAATTACAGCACAGGAACAGGCCCTTCGGCCCTCCAAGCCTACGCCAATCCAAATCCTCTATCTAAACCTGTCGCGTATTTTCTAAGGGTCTGTATCTCTCTATTTCCTGCCCATTCATGTATCTGTCTAGATACATCTTAAAAGACGCTATCGTGCCCGCGTCTACCACCTCCGCTGGCAATGCATTCCATGCACCCACCACCCTCTGTGTAAAGAACTTTCCACGCATATCCCCACTAAACTTTTCCCCTTTCACTTTGAACTCGTGTCCCCTTTTAATTGAATCCCCCACTCTGGGAAAATGCTTCTTGCGATCCACCCTGTCTATACCTCTCATGATTTTGCACACCTCAATCAGGTCCCCCCTCAACCTCCGTCTTTCTAATGAAAATAATCCTAATCTACTCAACCTCTCTTCATAGCTAGCGCCCTCCATACCAGGCAACATCCTGGTGAACCTCCTCTGCACCCTCTCCAGAGCATCCACATCCTTTTGGTAATGTGGCGACCAGAACTGTATGCAGTATTCCAAATGTGGCCAAACCAAAGTCCTATACAACTGTAACATGACCTGCCAACTCTTGTACTCAATACCCCGTCCGATGAAGGAAAGCATGCCGTATGCCTTCTTGACCACTCTATTGACCTGCGTTGCCACCTTCAGGGAACAATGGACCTGAACACCCAAATCTCTCTGTACATCAATTTTCCCCAGGACTTCTCCATTTACTGTATAGTTCACTCTTGAATTGGATCTTCCAAAATGCATCACCTCGCATTTGCCCTGATTGAACTCCATCTGCCATTTCTCTACCCAACTCTCCAGTCTATCTATATTCTGCTGTCTTCTCTGACAGTCCCCTTCACTATCTGCAACTCCACCAATCTTAGTGTCGTCTGCAAACTTGCTAATCAGACCACCTATACTTTCCTCCAAATCATTTATGTATATCACAAACAACAGTGATCCCAGCACAGATCCCTGTGGAACACCACTGGTCACACGTCTCCATTTTGAGAAACTCCCTTCGACTGCTACTCTCTGTCTCCTGTTGCCCAGCCAGTTCTTTACCCATCTAGCTAGTACACCTTGGACCCCATGCGCCTTCACTTTCTCCATCAGCCTACCATGGGGAAACTTATCAAACGCCTTACTGAAGTCCATGTATACGACATCTACAGCCCTTCCCTCATCAATCAACTTTGTCACTTCCTCAAAGAATTCTATTAAGTTGGTAAGACATGACCTTCCCTGCACAAAACCATGTTGCCTATCACTGATAAGCCCATTTTCTTCCAGATGGGAATAGATCCTATCCCTCAGTATCTTCTCCAGCAGCTTCCCTACCACTGATGTCAGGCTCACCGGTCTATAATTACCTGGATTATCCCTGCTACCCTTCTTAAGCAAGGGGACAACATTAGCAATTCTCCTGTCCTCCGGGACCTCACCCGTGTTTAAGGATGTTGCAAAGATATCTGTTAAGGCCCCAACTATTTCCTCTCTCGCTTCCCACAGAAACCTGGGATAGATCCCATCCGGACCTGGGGACTTGTCCACCTTAATGCCTTTTAGAATACCCAACACTTCCTCCCTCCTTATGCCGACTTGACCTAGAGTAATCAAACATCTGTCCCTAACCTCAACATCCGTCATGTCCCTCTCCTCGGTGAATACCGATGCAAAGTACTCGTTCAGAATCTCACCCATTTTCTCTGACTCTACGCATAACTTTCCTCCTTTGTCCTTGAGTGGGCCAATCCTTTCTCCAGTTACCCTCTTGCTCCTTATATATGAATAAAAGGCTTTGGGATTTTCCTTAACCCTGTTTGCTAAAGATATTTCATGACCCCTTTTAGCCCTCTTAATTCCTCGTTTCAGATTGCGCTTACAATCCCGATATTCTTTCAAAGCTTCGTCTTTCTTCAGCCACCTAGACCTTATGTATGCTTCCTTTTTCCTCTTAGTTAGTCTCACAATTTCACCTGTCATCCATGGTTCCCTAATCTTGCCATTTCTATCCCTCATTTTCACAGGAACATGTCTCTCCTGCACGCTAATCAACATCTCTTCAAAAGCCTCCCACATATCAAAAGTGGATTTACCTTCAAACATCTGCTCCCAATTGACATTCCCCAGCTCCTGCCGAATTTTGGTATAGTTGGCCTTCCCCCAATTTAGCACTCTTCCTTTAGGACCACTCTCATCTTTGTCCATGAGTATTCAAAAACTTGCGGAATTGTGATCACTATTCCCAAAGTAGTCCCCTACTGAAACGTCAACCACCTGGCCTGGCTCATTTCCCAACACAAGGTCCAGTATGGCCCCTTCCCGAGTTGGACTATTTACATCCTGCTCTAAAAACCCTCCTGGATGCTCCTTACAAATTCTGCTCTATCTAGACCTCTAACATTAAGTGAATCCCAGTCAATGTTGCGGTCATTTCAGAGACATGGGTAGAGCAGGGACAGGAATGGATGTTGCGGGTTCCGGGATTTAGATGTTTCACTAAGAACAGAGAAGATGGGAAAAGTTGGGGGGTGGGGGGGTGGTGTGGCATTGTTAATCAAGGAAAGTATTACAGCGGCAGAAAGGACGTTTGAGGAAAAGTCTACTGAGGTAGTCTGGGCCGAGGTTAGAAACAGGAGAGGAGAGGTAACCCTGTTGAGAGTTTTCTATAGACCTCCAAATAGTTCCAGAGATGTAGAGGAAAGGATAGCAAAGATGATTCTTGACAGGAGCGAGAGTAACAGTGTAGTGGTTCTGGGGGACATTATCTTTTCAAATATTGACTGGAAATACTATAGTTCGAGTACTTTAGATGGGTCTGTTTTTGTCCCGTGTGTGCAGGAGGGTTTTCTGACACAGTATGTAGACAGGCCAACCAGGGGCGATGCCACATTGGATTTGGTACTGGCTAATGAACCCGGCCAGGTGTTAGATTTAGAAGTTGGTGAGCACTTTGGTGATAGTGATCACAATTCGGTTAGGTTTACCTTAGCGATGGGCAGGGACAGGCATATACAGCAGGGAAGAATTATAGCTGGGGGAAAGGAAATTATGATGCGATTAGGCAAGATTTAGGATGCGTAGGATGGGGAAGGAAACTGCAGGGGTGGGCACAATCGAAATGTGGAGCTTATTCAAGGAGCAGCTACTGCGTGTCCTTGATAAGTATGTACCTGTCAGGCAGGGAGGAAGTTGTCGAGCGAGGGAGCCGTGGTTTACTAAAGAAGTTGAAGAGCTTGTCAAGAGGAAGAAGAAGGCTTATGTTAGGATGAGACGTGAAGGCTCAGTTAGGGAGCTTGAGAGTTACAAGCTAGCCAGGAAGGATCTAAAGGGAGAGATAAGAAGAGCAAGGAGAGGACACGAGAAGTCATTGGCGGATAGGATCAAAGAAAACCCTAAGGCTTTCAATAGGTATATCAGGAATAAAAGAAAGACTAGAGATAGGTTAGGGCCAATCAAGGATAGTAGTGGGATGTTGTGTGTGGAATCGGAGGAGATAGGGGAAGTGTTAAATGAATATTTTTCGTCAGCATTTACAGTGGAGAAAGAAAATGTTGTCGAGGAGAATACTGAGATACAGACCACTCGGCGAGATGGCATTGAGGTTCATAAGGAGGAGGTGTTAGCAATTTTGGAAAGTGTGAAAATAGATAAGTCCCCTGGGCCAGATGGGATTTATCCTGGGATTCTCTGGGAAGCCAGGGAGGAGATTGTGGAGCCTTTGTCCGTGATTTTTATGTCGTCATTGTCGACAGGAATTGTGCCGGAAGACTGGAGGAAAGCAAATGTTGTCCCCTTGTTCAAGAAGGGGAGTAGAGACAGCCCTGGTAATTATAGACCTGTGAGCCTTACTTCGGTTGTGGGTAAAATGTTGGAAAAGGTTATAAGAGATAGGATTTATAATCATCTTGAAAAGAATAAGTTCATTTGCGATAGTCAGCACGGTTTTGTGAAAGGTAGGTCGTGCCTCACAAACCTTATTGAGTTTTTTGACAAGGTGACCAAACAGGTGGATGAGGGTAAAGCCGTGGATGTGGTCTATATGGATTTCAGTAAGGCGTTTGATAAAGTTCCCCACGGTAGGCTATTGCAGAAAATACGCAAGTATGGGATTGAAGGTGAATTAGTGCTTTGGATCAGAAATTGGCTAGCTGAAAGAAGACAGAGTGTGGTGGTTGATGGTAAATGTTCATCCTGGAGTATAGTTTCTAGTGGTGTACCGCAAGGATCTGTTTTGGGGCCACTGCTGTTTGTCATTTTTATAAATGACATGCATGAGGGTGTCGAAGGGTGGGTTGGTAAATTTGCGGATGACACGAAGGTCGGTGGAGTTGTGGATAGTGCCGAAGGATGTTGTCGGTTTCAGAGGGACATAGATAGGCTGCAGAGCTGGGCTGAGAGATGGCAAATGGAGTTTAATGCGGAAAAGTGTGAGGTGATTCACTTCGGAAGGAGTAACAGGATTGCAGAATACTGGGCTAATGGGAAGATTCTTGGTAGTGTAGATGAGCAGAGAGATCTTGGTGTCGAGGTATATAAATCCCTGAAAGTTGCCACCCAGGTTAATCGAGCTGTTAAGAAGGCATATGGTGTGTTAGCTTTTATTATAAGGGGATCGAGTTTAGGAGCCACGAGGTCATGCTGCAGCTGTACAGAACTCTGGTGCGGCCGCACCTGGAGTATTGCGTGCAGTTCTGCTCACCGCATTATAGGAAGGATGTGGAAGCTTTGGAAAAGGTGCAGAGGAGATTTACTAGGATGTTGCCTGGTACGGAGGGAAGGTCTTCCGAGGAAAGGCTGAGGGACTTGAGATTGTTTTCGTTGGAGAGAAGGGGGAGAAGAGGTGACTTAATAGAGACATATAAGATAATAAAAGGGTTGGACAGGGTGGATAGTGAGAGTCTTTTTCCTCGGATGGTGATGGCAAACACGACGGGACATAGCTTTCAGTTGAGGGGTGATAGATATAGGACAGATGTCAGAGGTAGTTTCTTTACTCAGAGAGTAGTAGGGGCGTGGAACGCCCTGCCTGCAACAGTCGTAGACTCGCCATCTTTAAGGGCATTTAAGTGGTCATTGGATAGACATATGGATGAAAATGGAATAGTGTAGGTCAGATGGTTTCACAGGTCGGCGCAACATCGAGGGCTGAAGGGCCTGTACTGCGCTGTAATGTTCTATGTTCTATGTTCTAAAATTAAAATCTCCTATCACCACCACCCTGTAGCTACTACAGCTTTCCATAATCTGTTTACATATTTGTACCTCTATCTCACGCTCGCTGTTGGGAGGCCTGTAGTACAGCCCCAACATTGTTACCGCACCCTTCCTGTTTCTGAGTTCTGCCCATATTGCCTCACAGCTCGAGTCCTCCATAGTGCCTTCCTTCAGCACAGCTGTGATATCCTCTTTGACCAGTAATGCATCTCCTCCACCCCTTTTACCTCCCTCTCTATCAAGCCTGAAGCATCGGTATCCTGGGATATTTAGTTGCCAATCATGCCCTTCCCTTAACCAAGTCTCAGTAATAGCAATAACATCATACTCCCAGGTACTATTCCAGGCCCTAAGCTCATCTGCCTTACCTACTACTCTTCTTGCATTAAAACAAATACACCTCAGACCACCAGTCCATTTGCTTTCATCATCTGCTCCCTGCCTACTCTTTCCCTTGGTCACGCTGACTTCATTATCTCGTTCCTTACAGGCTTTCGTTAATACATCCTAACTCTGCACTGACCTCATTTGGTTCCCATCGAGAGCTTTCCCTCTCTGCAGCCTCTGCTCCATTTGTTGATCATGTTACAGACCCAGAGACTCTGTAACTACAGTCCCGATACCTCGTCTAGAGTTGGATCACTAAATCCTCTGTCCTCCCTGAATGTCTGCAGCAGCTCACAACACAAACTCCAGAAAACCATCCACAGCACCTCCACTAACTTTACAATAGCAGCAGTAAGTCAAAAGCCCCTCACCTGCAAGTTGGATGCTCGGTCCTTTTAAATAACCCCAGAGGGGATTCCTTGTGCCAGCTGAATGGATGCTTAACTGAGAGTGACTAACACAGGCGGTCAGTGAACATGCATAGGCCAAGTTTCCAAGCTGCTGGAACAGGTTGTTCATATGCCATCCAGACCCCTGTTCAGTCTACCGGTCCATGCAGGGTACTCTTGGACTCGTGCCCTGTCCAGCATGAGAACTGTGTCGGCCACACCAGAACTGCCCATCAGTGTGGATTCCACTGCACCAGCACCAGTGATAGTCCTGAGACCAAATCAGAGTCAGAGACAGATCCATAGCTAATGAAATTCACTTCAAAACGAGAAATGACAAACACTTCAAATAGAACAAATGGAAGGAATATGGGAAACGGACAGGGGAATGGGGATAATTGGAAGGTTGAGGCAATTTAGAGCTTTTAATGCAAGTATGATTATATTAAAATTGTGGCATTGCCAGACTGGGAGGTAGGTTATGTGAGTGAGTACAGGGGTGATGGGTGATCTGGACTGGGTTGTGAGTTGTGATGCAGCCAGTAGATTTCTGAATGAGCTGCAGTTTATCGAGCTTTGTTATTGTGAGCATGACCAGGAAGACATTGGTATCATCAAGTGTGGATCTAAGAAAGGCACGGCTGAGGGTTTATAAGTAGATAAACTGAAGGAGATGTGGAAATGAACAAAATTATAGAGGTGGCTGTAGGCAGGGTTAGTGATCGACAGGATATTGAATTGGAACTTAGCTTAGGATGAAAGGAATCGCTGACGTTGTGAAGAGGCTGGTTTGTTCTCAGACATTGGGCAGGGAGTGTGATAGAGTCGGTGGACAGGGACAGAATTTGTGACAGAAATCGATGGCAGTGGATTTAGTCTTCCCAATATTTAAATAAAATAAACAGCAATGCAGTGAAACATGATCTATAGTTCTAATAGCTGGATAGAGAGGTTAACCAGGAACAATAATATTCGCAAGAAGGGCAGAGTAATTGACAAGAACAGTACTGAAGTTAATCATCGGTTATTACATTAATAGCTGGGTAGAGAGAGACTTACCAGGGACACCAACAATACCGAGGATGGGATAGTAAATCGTTTGAATAGTCAAAAGCGCGTAATAGATCCGATATTGTAAAGAAAGCCGATGATAATTTGTAGAAAGAAAGTCAGACACCCACGAGAAACTCCTCTCCATTGTTGTCACATTCCAATCTATTGTTCTCAGATTCTGACCCATTGTTGTCACATTCCAATCGATTGTTCTCAGATTCTGATCTATCTTCTCCCTCTCTCTGGAGCCACTTATCCCTGTCAGTGCCGGTGAGAGGGATTGAGGTGGGGGTGGGCGGGGTGGAGGCTCCTGCTGATACTATGGGATAACACATTGGATTGAGTCCTGTATTAATAGAAGTGGGAAACCCTCCAATGACACAATCAGGGTCCATGGAGACTTACATTAATTACAGTCACTGAACAAACAAGTTCAGTCAACACCTTTCAATCCAACACTTTCTGTACCGCAATAAACAATTATCCAGTCTAGATGGGATGTATGAGGGTTGCTGAGGGAAGGAATGTTGGAAATAGCGGAGCCACTGGCCCGAATCGTCCAATCCTCCTTGGATATGGCAGTGATGTCAGAGGACTGAAGTGTTGCAAATTCTACACCCTGTTCAAAACAGTAGAGATAGGCTACACCCTAGAACTACTGACCCATCAGTCTAACCTCACTGAAATGTTGGAGAAGCTTGTAGCGTCTGTAATCTGGGACAAGATATTTGTGGTTTAAATAGCATGAGTTTATAAATGACAAGAAGGTCCAGAAGATATATTAGTGGCAAATCATGTCTGAAAAACTTGATCATATTCTTTGATGAAGTAATGGAGAGTGTTGCTGCAGATAGCATGGTTGCTACTTTGTATATGAACAATCAAAAGTCGTGGAATCAAATGCCATTTAATAGATTTGTTAGGAAGTCTGAACCACATGGATTCAAGAGGCAGTGACAGTGTGGATATGACATTGGCTAAGGGATAGAATACAGAGGGAAGTGGTGATCTATTGTTGTTCAGACAGTGGAGGGGATTATACAGTGATGCTCCCCAATGGTCGGTATTCGGGCCATTGCTTCTTTATGGAAACATACATAAATATATATCCGTGTATTGTGTTTGTGTGTGACATTTACTTATATATAAAAGGCATAATTTCAGTGTACTCAGGTGACAGAAACTCGGAAATGCAAAAAAAATTAGGATGATATCAGAAGGATTCAGGGAGACTGATGAAATGAGGAAATGAAGCAGATGAAATTTAGTGCAGACATGGGGTAAGGGAGGAAGAATAAGGTGAGGCAATGTAAATGAAATGGGGCAATTTTAAATTGGGTGCATGAACAGATGTCTTTGAATATAGCAGAACAAGTCGATAAAATTACTAAAAACACATCCAGGATATCGAGCTTTATAAATAGAGGCATAGCGTGCAAAAGGAAGGAAGTCAACTGAAACTTTGTAAATCACTGGTTAGGTCTCAGCTGAGGAATTGTGTCCAATTCTGAGCATTACTTATTAGAAAGGATGTCAGAATGTTGGAGAAGGTGCAGAGGAGATTTACTGGAATGGTCCAGGAATGTGGGAGTTCAGGAACATGGGGAGACTACAGAAACAGGAATCAGAGTAGATCAGGTAAAGGGGGGAATTTAATGGAACAGATCACAATTATGTGCTGTTTTGACAGAGTAAGGGTAAACTGTTTCCTTTGGGAAAAGGACCGATAGCAAGACTCAAAATACTTGGCAAAAGATGCAGAGGTGCCATAAGGAAAACATTTTTTTATACAGTGAGTTGCTTTAATCTGGAATACACGGCCTGAAGATGTGCTGGAAGTAGATTCAAGAGCAAGTTTCAAAAGGGAACTGGATAAATGCTGCAGAGGGGGATTTGCAGGGCTTTGGGAAAAGAGGAGGAAAGAGGGGTAAAATAAAAAGCTCTTTCAAAGATGGCACAGGTACGATGGGACAATGGACTGCTTCCATGCTTTGTGATTCTCTGATTCTATGGTAACAGAATCCATTGAGTCCTTATTTCGTGTGTACAATTGATGTCCAGCAGTTCTTGAGCCAGCGGCTCATTGTTACTTGTATCCTCACACAGATAACAGAAGAAAGGCAAACACAAGGGCCAGGTGAGATGAATTGTGCTGACAATTTACTATATTGGGTTATGACGTCTCTCTCTTTGATCACTTCAATCAGTCAGTTACAAACACATTGATTTTATTCCCATTTTATTTCCTGTCTATTTGTTCTCAAGATATGAGTGATACTGACAAGGCTGGCATTACTTCCCCATGCCTGGTTACCATGAGAAAATGATGGGCCTTCATCCTGAACCACTGCAGTCCGTGTGGTGAATGTGTTCCCACAATGTTGTTACAGAAAGGATTTCAGGCTTTTAACCCAGTGATGATGAAGGAACGGTGATTTCTGTCCAAGTCTAGATGGTGTTTGGCTCGAAGGAGGGGAATGTGGAGGTGATGGTGTTTTGTGTTCGAGTCCGAGCTGAATTCAACGCCCTCCCCTCTATCTCGTGTCCCTTGACTGTAAACTGGAATTGTTCTCTTTAGAGCAGTAATGTTAAATGGAGATTGAATAGAGATATGCAAAATCTTGAACAATATTTGATGGAGCAAAGACAGAGAATTTGGTTTCACTGGAAGTACTGTCAGTAACCAGAGGACACATTTTTAAGGTGATGGGCCAACAAAAATGCATTGATCTATTATAAACCGGAATTCACAACCTGAAAGAGTGGTGAAGCAGATTCAATAATAAATTTAAAAAAGAGAATTGATTCAATAGTATCAGAGGAGATTTTCAGCGAAGTGGTAATTATGTAGAGGAGAGGGACAAATGGGATTGCTCCTTCAAACAGCATGCACAGACACGATGGGCCAAATAGCCTCCTCCGTGCTGTATGATTCTTTGAGTCTGTGGAAACAGAAACCATTGAAACCTTACCTGATATGCACAACAGACGGTCAACAATTTTAAGCAGAGGCTGATCATTACTTGTACTTTGATATGGTTCAGGAAAACATCATGTTGGATTAACACAGATGAGGGAGAGAATTAGTCCTTTCCTGCTCTGTTTGTTTGGTCAAAACCACACTGTGTGGAAGTAACACAGATCAGGGATAGACGGACAGCAATTTTAAGCAGAGGCTGATCATTACTTGTACTTTGATATGGTTCAGGAAAACATCATGTTGGATTAACACAGATGAGGGAGAGAATTAGTCCTTTCCTGCTCTGGTTGTTTGGTCAGTACCACACTGTGTGGAAGTAACACTGATCAGGGATAGACCATCAGCAATTTTAAGCAGAGGCTGATCGTTACTTGCACTTGGAACACACCTTGTTGGATTAACACAGGCGAGGGAGAGAGATGGAAATCTCCTGCTCTGTGTGTGGGGGTCATTAACACAACATGTTGGATTGGCACAGGCCAGGGAGAGAAATAGAAATTTCTTGCTGTGTCTGTGTATATGGGGGTCGGTACCACATGATGTGGGAATGACACAGATCAGGGAGAGAATGGTCCTTTCCTGCTCTCTGTGTGTACGTGGGGGTCATTACCACATCGGGTGGAAGTGACACAGATCAGGGATAGAATTGGTCCTTTCCTGCTCTCTGTGTGGGTCAGTACCACACTGTGTGGGATTAAGAGGCCGGGGATAGAATTGGGTCTTTCCTGCTCTCTGTGTGGGTCAATACAACACCGGGACGATTTAACACAAGCCGGGGACAGAATTGGGTCTTTCCTGCTCTCTGTGTGGGTCAGTACCTCACCGGGTGAGATTAACACCGTCCAGGGATAGAATTGAATCTTTCCTGCTCTCTGTGCCTGGGTCAGTACCACTGGGAGAGATTAACACAGGCCAGGGATTGAATTGGGTCTTTCCTGCTCTCTGTGTGGGTCAGGACCACACCGGGTGGGATTAAGACACACCGGGGATTGAATTGGGTCTTTCCTGCTATCTGTGTGGGTCAGAACCACACCGGGTGGGATTAAGACACACCGGGGATTGAATTGGGTCTTTCCTGCTATCTGTGTGTGTCAGTGCCACACCGGGTGGGATTAACACAAGCCGGGGATAGAAGTGAGTCTTTTCTGCTCTATTTGGAGCTCAGTACCACATTGGGTGAAAGCCGCTTACTCAGCACAGCCTGAGGATGGAGCCTGGTCTGTCCCAATGAGGACAGAGAGTGACTGGTGAAATGGCCAGTCACCCGGCAGATTGAACTTTACACATTGAACTGTGAAGTGATACATATCGGTAGGAAATATGAGGAAAGGCAAAATAATGTGGATGGTTGAATGGACAGACCTCAGGCTGTACTAATTTATGAGGCAGCAGGACACTGAGAAGGCTGCTAAAAAAAACAACATATCGTGTCCTTGGCTTTATAAACACAGCACAGAGTAATAAAACTCAGGAGGAAATGCTGATTTTTATACATCATTGGTTAGGTCCCAGCTGGAGAATTGTGTCCAATTCTGATCACCACACATTGGTAAGGATGTCAAGGACTTAGTGAAGATACTGAGGTGATTTACTAGATTGGTACCAGGGATCTCATGGAGAGATGGGAAAAGCTGGGATTTTTCTCTTTAGAGCAGTGAAGGGTAAGAGGGGATTTAATATAGAATTCAAATTCATGAAGGGTTTTGATCGGGTAATTAGTGTGAAAATGTTTCCAGTGTCAGAAAGTTCAGTATTAAGAAGACACAGATTGAAGGTAATTGGCAAAGAACCAGAGGTGAAATGAGGAGAATGTTCTTACACAGCGAGTTGTTGGGATCTGGAATTCACTGCCTGAAAACAAGGTGGAAGCAGATTCAATAATAATATGGTGGAGAAGGCAGATGGAATCCTTTCCTTTATTAGCTGAGGTATAGAATAGAAGAGCAGGGAGATTATGCTGGAACTGTATAACTCATTGGCTGGGCCACAACTTGAGTACTGAGTGCAATTCTGGTCACCTCATTACAGAAAGGATCTAATTGCACTAGAGAGGGTACAGAGGAGATTTATGAGGATGTTGCTAGGACTAGACAAAATGCAGCTGTGAGGAAAGATTGGATAGGCTGGGGTTGTTCTCTTTGGAATAGAGAAGGCTGAGAGGAGATCGGACTGAAATGTCCATAATTTTGAGGGATCTGGACAGAGAGGAGGTGAAGGGTCTGTTCACCTTAGTAGAAAGGTCAGTGACTAGGGGGGAATAGATTTAAAGTGATTAGTCGAAAGATAAGAGGGGAGATGAGGAAAACCTTTTCATACAGAGTGTGGTGGGGTCTGGAACTCACTGCCTGAAAGTGTAGTTGAGGCAGAAACCCTCAACTCATTCAACAGGATTCTGGATATACACCTCAAGTACCGTAATCTGCAGAGCTATAGATCAAATGCTGAAAGTGGGATTAGAATGGGTGGATCGTTTTTCGGTCAGCACAGATACAATGGGCCAAGTGACCTCTTTCAGTCAGGAGGCTGCTGCTGCTGACTGTGAATGCTGTAATTGGACAGAAGGTAAATGGAATACTAGGACAGAAAGAGGGCTCCGCAGTTCACGGATGTGGTGACCCTAGATCAGATCTTACAGTGGTGTAGGAGAGGGAACAGAGTTCATGTCAAAGTCCTGTCTTCCTTTTATATGATCCTGTATAATGGACAGGGACTACTGGGCAGTAATGTGCTCAAAGGTTATCAGCAGTAATTGATTATCGCTATATTTGCATATTGTAGAACATTAAAACATACCCCTGCTCTGGTGTCCAGTGTAACCTCAATATTCCTGATTAAAATATCAGAGGAGTGTGAACCAGTCACCTCTGATCACCCTGAGGTACAGGCGATTCTCGAGTCGGTGCTGAGTGTATTCACAACTCATAAAGATGACTGTGGAAACATGAACAGACCTGAAGAAATTAACTGACCATTGCATGATCCATGAAGCAGTATTCATACCGAGCTGAGATTATATCATATATTCCAGACAACATCAGGTTATTGTTATACCAGGGTGTAGTTCACAAAGACACATTCACTACTAACTGTCCGATTTTGCCGGTTACAAAACCAGATGGCAGCTGGGGACTGACTGTTGACCAGACAAACTCAACACAGTCACCTCTGTGTGAACTCGGTTGTCTGAGAGACACCAACCCTACTCTCCCGGATTCCCAGCGGCAGGGCTGACTTCACCACGCTGGATATCTCTAATGTTTATTGGAGTATACCAGTAAAACTAGAGAAACAAATTAAATTTACATTCACTTCTGAGGACCAGAGATACCCCTGGACATGTCTGTCACAAGGGGTTCCACAATAACCCCACTATTTTCCACAAACGTATGGCCGGGGCCGTTAGGAGCCTTTCACAGTCTTCCTGCTTGCTGAAATAAATTGATGGTCTCCTCCTCATCACCACAGACCGTGTCCACACATTTAACCCTTATACAGGAACTACTGCAGTTACTTTGGGAGCTGGACTAAAAGACCATCCACGTAAGGCCCAGTTGGTGTAACATCGTGTCATCGTTCTACATGTCCAAATTGGCTCATCCAACATCAGCCCAGACCAACATCAGGTCGAGACCATCCAGTGTATACCCCTGTCCACCTCAAAGACAGCCTTGTGTCCTATCCTCAGGCTGGTGGGGTATCAGTGGACCCTCATCCAGTGTCTACCCTTGTCCACCTCAAAGACTGCCCAGTGTCCTATCTTCAGGCTGGTGGAGTATCAGTGGACACAATTCCAGTGTCTACCCCTGTCCACCTCAAGGACTGCACTGTGTCCTATCCTCAGGCTGGTGGGTATCAGTGGACCCTCATCCAGTGTCTACCCCTGTCCCCCTCAAAGACTGCACTGTGTCCTATCCTCATGCTGGTGGGTATCAGTGGACCCTCATCCAGTGTCTACCCCTGTCCACCTCAAAGACTGCCCTGTGTCCTATCCTCAGGCTGGTGGATTATCAATTGCCCCTCATCCAGTGTCTACCCCTGTCCACCTCAAAGCCTGCTCTATGTCCTCTGCTCAGGCTGGTGGAGTATCAGTGGAGCCTCATCCAGTGTCTACCCCTGTCCACCTCAGACTGCCCTCTGACCTATCCTCAGGCTGGTGGAGTATCAATTGCCCCTCATCCAGTGTCTACCCCTGTCCACCTCAAAGCCTGCTCTGTGTCCTATCCTCAGGCTGGTGGGGTATTAGCAGACCCTCATCCCTCGATTTGCTGAGACTGTGACTCCTCTTTATGAACCACCGAATGGTGATGATGACCAGGTTTATCCCATTTGGACTGAAGAGAACACAGAAACAGTAACACAACTAAAGAAATCTGTCGCCCAGGCAACGTGTCTTACCTCACCGAACCCCGACAAGACTTTCCACATGGATGTGGGGACACAGTGACTGCCTGGTTGCTGTCCAATGCCGAGAAAACCAGGAGAAATTACTCCCCATTGTGAATTACTCCAGAATTGTGAATGGGGCTGAACTGATTTACTCTGTTTGTGAAGGACATTTGTTAACCATGTTCTGGGGCATCAAACATTTCACTTACATCACGGGGTTCAACAGGGTGATACTGTCCAGTCCATTATAAACCTTCCCAGTATAGGAAAGCTGTTGTAATAGAATACCCATGTCATAGAGTCATAGAGCCTTAGTCAACTCTGGCGCAGAATGGGACATTTCAACTCATCGAGTCCGTTCCAGCGCTTTGTAGATAAATCAAGTCAGTCTCATTCCCCAGCTCCATGGATGACAAGGAGCCTACAGGGTAAGGTACAGCAGGAAGGGCAAGTTTATGTCCCACACCGAGAACTCAGTACAACAGAAAACCAAGAGGAGTATAGAATGTGGAGGCTGATATCAAAAAGGAATTTACGAAAGCAAGGAGAAATCATAAAAAATATTGGCAAGCAAAATCAAGGTGAACCCATGTATGTTTTTTCTTTCAATACATTAAGGCTAAGAGGACAACTAAGGAGAGAGTAGAGCCCATTAATGACCGATAAGGTAACCTATGTGTAGGGACAGTAGTTACTGACATGGTTCTTAATGAATACTTTGTGACTGTCTTCACAAAAGAGGGGAACGGTGCAGATATTGTAGTTAAGGAGGAGGAGTGTGAATTATTGGATGTGATAAACATAGGCAGAGAGGAATTACTAATGGAATTAGCCTCATTGAAAGTTGATACATCACCATGGCGTGATGAAATGTACCCCAGGTTGTTAAAAGAAGCAACAGAAGGAATAACCAAAGGTATGTCCATGATTTTCCAGTTCTCACTGGATACAGGTGTGGTGATGGAGGATTGGAGAACTGCTAACATAGTACCACTGTTTAAAAAGGAAGCGAAGGATAGACCGAATAAATACAGGACAGCCAGTCTAACCTCAGAGTGGGAAAATTAGTGTAATCTATTCTGAGAGACATGATAAACTGTCACTTAGAAAGGCACAGGTTCATCAGGGATAATCACCATAGATGTGTTAAGGCAAGATTGTGTCTGACTAACTTGCATGATTATTTGATGAAGTAACAAGGACGATAGATGAGGTTAATGTAGTTGATGCGGTCTACTTGGATTTTAGCAAAGTTTTTAGCAATGGCGCACATAGCAGACTTGTTAAAAATAAAATCCCAGGGGATCCAGGGAAATGCAGCAAGGTGGATGCAAAATTAGCTCAGTGGCAGGAAGGAAAGAGTAATTGTTGACCGGCGTTTTAGGGACTGGAGGGATGTTTCCAGCAGCATTTAATGGAGACAGTGGTGTAGTGGCAATGTCACTGCACTTGTAAATCCAGCAAACCCAGGTTAACACTCTGGGGACATGGATTCGAATCCCACCATGACACATAATGAAATTTGAAATCAATTAATAGTTCTGGAATTAAACAGCTACTCTAATGGTGACCATGAAACCATTGTCGATTGTTTGAAAATCCCATTTATTCACTAATGCCCTTTAGGGAAGGAGATCTGCTGTCCTTACCTGGTCTGGCCACATGTGACTCCAGACCCACAACAATGTGATGGACTCTTAAATGGCCTCACAAGCCACTCAGTTCAAGGGCAATGAGGGATGTGCAATAAATACAGGCCCAGGCAGTGACGCCCAAATCCCACGAATGAATAAAAAAAAGCAAATTCCACACAGCTCAGTACTGGGACCCCTGTTTTATGTCGCATACATTAATGATTTGGAAGTAAAGGTAGGGCATAATCAAGAAGTTTGCAGACGATACAAAGATTGACCGTGTGGTAGATCGCAAGGAGGATAGCTGTACACTGCAGGAAGATATTGATGGACTGGTCAGATGGGCAGAGAAGTGGCAAATTGAATTCAGGCTGGATAAGTGCGATATGATGCATTTGGGGAGGTCAAATAAGGCAAAGGAATGCACGATTAATGGGAGACTACTGAGAAGTGTAGAGGAAGTGACAGACCTTAGAGTGAATGCCCACAGATAGCTGAATGTAGCAGGACAGGTCGATAAGGTGGTTAAGAGGTCATATGGAATCCTTTCTCTTATTAGCCGAGGTATTGAATATAAGAGCAGGGAGGTTATGCTGGAACTGCATAAATCATTGGTTAGGCCACAACTTGAGTAATGTGTGCAGTTCTGGTCACCTCATTACAGAAAGGATGTAATTGCACTGGAGAGGGGACAGAGGAGATTTATCAAACATGTTGCCGGGACTGGGAAAATGCAACTTTGAGGAATGATTGGATAGGCTGGGGTTGTTCGCCTTGGAGCAGAGAAGGCTGAGGGGAAATCTGATTGAAACGTACAAAACGTTGAGGGCCCTGGATAGAGTGGTGGTGAAGGGTCTATTCACCTTAGCAGAGAGATCAGTGACAAGAGGGCATGGATTTAAATGATTGGTGGAAAAATTAGAGGGGAGATGAGGAAAAGAATCACCCAGAGTGTGGTGGGGTGGGGTTCTGGAACTCAGTTTCTGAAAGGGTAGAAGAGGCTGAAAACCTCATCTCATTTTAAATGTGCCTTGCTACACCTCAAGTGATTTAATCTGCAGAGCTCGGGACCAAATGCTGGAAGGTGGGATTCGGCTGGGGAGGTCGTTTTTTGGATAGCAGAGACACAATGGACCAAGTGGCCTCTTTCTGTGTTGTAAACATTCTATGATTTTTCTCTGATTTTCGAGGTGCAGATAGGCTGTTTTAGTGAAGGTGTGTAGATGTGGTCAGAAGTTCATCTCGGGGTCAAATATGACACCAAGATGTGAACAGTCTGGTTTAGTCTCACACAATTGCCAGGGAGAGGTATGGAGTCGGTAGCTAGGGAATTAAGTTTGGAGCAGGGACTGAAAACAATGTCTTCAATCTTCGGAAATTTGAATTGTCACAGCAGAGATGTGAGGTAATACCTTTTAGAAGAATGTATGTGGAGAGACAACATGTTGCAGGCATATCTCCCAAACACAGTGTAACACAATCACTGACATTCTGCTCTCTCTCTTACAGGACAGGGAGCAGCAGTGAACTGTCGGGATCCAGGCTTACCTTCATCCCCTGAGCCTGAGGGAGGAGTTCATTCTCCACCTCATGGGAACGGCTGTGACAGAGCCCGTAGCATCCGGCATCACCGACAGCATTCAGGATGACGTTATGTTCCTGCCTTATGCCCCTTCTTAACTCCCACCTCCTCTTCATCCTGCTGTCTGGGATGATGTACAAGCTGCAGATGGTGGGACCATGGATGCCTCTGTGGTGTTTACGTGAGGTTGAGTAATTTGTGAAGAGCACGTTATAGATGTGGTCACCCCACAGATTAAGGGAAGAAGAATTACAGTCAAGCAGAATCAGGCAGGTAGCACAGGAGACCCCAGAGTGCATCTCACTCTCCAACCAGTATTCAATACTGAGGAAAGTGATGTTTCATCTGGGGACTGCAGCCAGAGACAAGGCCATGGTACCCGGGCTATCTCAGCTGTACTGGGGGTGGGAGGGGATACAATGAAGACTAGAATGTTGACAGTGACAGGAGATTCGATAGTCACGGGAACAGACGAGCGTTTCTGAGGCCGCAGACATGCATCCAAGATGATGTGTTTCCTCCCTGGTGTCAGGGTCAAGTTAGCCATCTCAAAGTAGTAATCTCCAGATTACTGCCAGTACCCCGTGCGAGTGAGTATAGAAATAGGAGGATAGTACAGATGGATGTGTGGCTGGGAGGATGCTGCAGAAGCGGTGAGGTTTGCATTGCTGGGACACTGGGACCAGTTCTGGAGAATGTGTGATCTGTACAGGCTGGACGGTTGCACCTGAACAGAGCTGGAACTAATTTCCTTGCAGGGTGATATGTTAGTGCTATTGGAGAGGGTTTACACTAAATTGGCAGGTGTGTGGGAACCAGGAGTAAACATCAGAGAGGAATTCTAAAGTGCACAGAATACTGGGAGAGATGGATAACACTATAGTAGGGTTTAGAAAGTTATTAGTTGGGGTCTGAGTAAGGGAGGAAGTAATAAAGTTTACATCAGGGTTGATGTGCATGTATGTGAATACGGAGTGTGGTTAATAAGACTGGTGAGGTACAGGTGCAGATTGCCATGTGGAAATATGATGTTGTGGCGATAACAGAGATCTGGCTCAAAGAAGGGCAGAACTGGGTGTTAAATATTCCTGGATACAAGGTGTTCAGGAAAAATAGGAATGGGAGAAAAGCAGTAAGAGTGGTGGTATTGATTAAGGAGAACATCGTAGTGCTGGAGAGAGTGAAAGTCCCGGGGACGTGTGTGGGGAGGTGGGAGTGGGGCTGGGTGGGTGCGTAGGTGGGTGAAGGACAGAATCTATTTGGATAGAGCTAAAGAACAAAAAAAGGTTCATTTACATTGCTTGTTGTTGTCTATAGGCCATCAGCTAATGGGAAGGATGTGGAGGAACAAATCTGCAAGAAAATTACTGAAAGATGCAAGAATTATAGAGTAGTTACAATGGGGGAAGCATTCATTATCCTAATATGGACTGGGATAGTAGCAATTGAGCTGACAGAGGGAGGCAGGAGTTACTACAGTGTGTGCAGGAAACTTTTCGACAACAGTATGTTGCTAGTCCAATGAGGAAGGAGGCACTGCTAGACCTGGTTCTCGAGAATGAGCTGGACCCAAGTGGATTAAGTATCAGTAGGAGAACATTTAGGGGACAGTGATCATTGTATCATTAGGTTTTTGTTGACTATGGGAAAGGACAAAGAGCAATCCAGAGTAAGAATAATTAACTATGAGAAAGTCAACTTCAACAAGTCAACCGGTGTAAAAATGGAGCTGGGGCGAATAGATTAGAGTCAACGTTTGGCAGGAAAACAGGAGCTGAACAATGGGCTACCTTCAAAGAAGAGATAGTTCGGGCAGAGTTGTGGTAAACGGTTGTTTTTCACACTGCAGGACGGTAGACAGTGATGTTTTCCAAGGGTCAGTTCTAGGACCAACTGATTTTTTTTTTTTGCTATATATATATATATAAATGAGATGGATCTTGGAATTCAGATTAGAATTTCAATATTTTCCAATATTACCATACTTGGAGGAGTGGTAACCAGTGAGGATGATGCAAAATGCCTACAACAGGATATAGATAGGCTAGCAGAATGGCCAGAGAAGTGGCAGGTGGAATTTAATACAGAGGAGTGTGAGGTGATGTATTTTGTCAGATGGAATAGGAAAGCAATATAGACTTAATGGGACAGTTCTAAAGATTGTGCAGGAACTGAGGGACCTGGGGCTCTATATGCATTGATCTTTGAAGGTGGAAGAACATATATTGAGAGTGTTAAGCAAAGCCAATCAGATCTTGGGCTTCATAATTAGAGGCAAAGATACAAAAGCAGGGAAGTTATACTGAAACTGTATAAAGCTTTGGTTAGGCCCCAACTAGAGAACTGTGTCCAGTTCTGATCAGCACACTTTAGGAAGGATGTGAAGGTCCGTGAGAGGGTGCCGAGGAGATTTACCAGAATGGTTCCAGGGATTGGAGCGGGGGTGGGGGGGGGGGGGAGCGAGATGGTTAGTTACAAGGTTAGATTGGAGAAGATGGAGTTGTTCTCCCTGGAGTAAAGGAGATTGAGAGAGGTATGATAAACGTGTACAAGATTATGATAGGCTTAGGTAAGGTTGACAAGGAAAAAGTCTTCTCATTATCTGATGAAACACGGACTAGAGGACACAGATGGAAGGTTTTGGATAAGAGATGCAGATGGATATGAGGAAGAAATATTTTACACAGTGGATGGTAATGAGCTGGAACTCACTGCCCATGAGGGTGGTGGAAGCCGAGACAATCAATGATTTTAAAAGGAAACTGGATGGACACCTGAAGGAAGTGAACTTGCAGGGATACGGGGATTGAGCGGGGGATTGGGACTGCCTGAATTCTTCCACACAGAGCTGGCACAGAGGGGCAAAATGGCCTCCTTCTGTGTCGTACATGACTCCATGACTCCATCAATTTCTACCATTCTACGTTGGATATGTCTCCTGCTCCTGCCTGGGAAGATCCAGATACATAGAAGTTCAATGAAACTGTGACCTTAACGGCCACTAACAGCTACGTCCTCACCCTGGTGTGAGGCTCCAGGTCGTGTTACAGGAGGTGACACAGCTCTGTGACCAGATCCTTATTGAATCAGAGTCACCTCACACATTGCTTCTGGGTTAGGTGTAGGTAGGAATAGTGCTCTTGGAAAACCCCGGGTGGGTAGGGCAGAACCCTTTCCTCCTCCATCTTTATGGAGCATCCCCTCACTGCAGCCTCTGCTCCATTTGTTGTTCATGTTACAGACCCAGAGACACTGTAACTACAGGCCCCAAACCTCGTCCAGAGTTGAAATGACAAACTCAGTTGAGTGATCATTGCTCGAATGGGTAGGAGATTTGGAGACAGAGAAAGATTAGAATAGGTCAAAAACTTGGGGTTATTGCAGAGACTGGGCAGGGAGTTGTCACAGAGAGAGAGAGAATGTACAGTGAAACACGTGTGATCGTCATTGGGACTGGTTTGGGCATCTCGAGACAGATAGAAAGCTTACACCAGAACACGGTGTGCTCATCACTAAGAGCGGGGGGTGGGGGGGGGGGGAGGGTGGTGGTGCCGGGGGGGTGGGGGGTGGTGGGGAGGTGCGGGCGGTGGGGGAGCTTTAAGAGAGTTTGAATAAGTAAAACCAGAAATACAATGTCATTAGCATATCACAGGAAATAGTCAATTGATAACCTGGCAGAGAAAAAAAAACAGGCACACCTGGGGAGACGGACATCCTAAGGATTATCAAGCAGTATGATGGGGATTACGATTTAATTCTCAATAGAATATCTGAGGATGTCCAGAAATACAAATTTAAGATAAAAAAGGTTTGAGATAAGTTGGTTAATGGGGCACATCTCTGCACCTGACGGTTAAATAAAAGACAGAAAGAATTGAAGGATGAGATGGACAATTTACAGAAGGAAAATGAAGGTTGGTAGGAGAACATTGGCATCCTGTACAATCAGTTACTGTTGGATCAGGAGCCACATGATGGAGTATATTATCCACAGAGAAAATTATAACAAATACTGGACCAAAACACTGAGTTACAGGCAGAAAGTCCCAGACTGGGGGAGGAGTTAGAAGATGTGAGGAGGGGCTATGAGGGAATTAGACCCGTGTTAAAGCTCTGCCTCCCCTGAAGCTGACCACGCCCTGTGTTGAGATAAAATCCGACAGTTTCAGGCACAATCCGTCAACAGTGGGCAGTAGTGGCTGCTGTCTCCAAGCACAAAGTCAGATATCCCGGTTCTTCTTCAGACAACATATTTGTGAGCCTCACAGTCTCTGCTCAATCTCCTCCATACAAGGACGACAAGATAACTGGAAAATGCCAGGGTATGTACTAACCTGGGCCTAAACTGCAGACCAGTCTAAGAACAAGACTAACCACAGTCACTGACAGTGAGAGAGATGTCACCACCACAACCACACACAGGTACCTTACAGCCGTTGAGTCTATGGCTCTAAAGCAGGAACTGGGATTGGTGGATATGAGCAGCAGCTCCCTCGATCTGAGTGTTCTGTGTTCCAATATCCAAATTATTTATATATATCAGAAAAATATCAGTGGTCCAAGCACTGCCCCTTGGGGAAACACCACTGTCGGCCTTCTTCCAGTCCGAAAAAAGCAACTGTTTACCACAACTCACTGTTTTCTCTCATTAAGCCAGTTTATATTTTGTATCCAAGCTGACACTGACCCTCTTATTCCATGAGAATCAATGAACTGTCCAGCTGTCACAAACAGACTGTGAAAGAAACTAGAAGTTCAGAATAAAATTAAGTGAAATGCTGAATGCAACAGTTAACTAACTTTATTGTAATTAATACTCTGTACAAGTAGTACTCCCTAAAACTGGACTCTCTGCAACTTACTGTATTTAGGGTTTAGGAACAGAATTCCAGAGCTCAGGGAAGAGAACAGAAAGTGCTGGAAATACTCAGTGGGTCTGGCAGCATCGGTGTAGAGAGAAACACTGTTAATGTTTCAGATCTGTGACCCTTCATCAGAACTGGTAAACGTCATAAATGATGATGTACAAGCTGCAGATGGTGGGATCATGGACCTCCTGCTTTCCACCACCCCCAATCCCTCACCCCAACCCTCCCCTTCTGATGTTATACTTTCCAATGATAACCCAATAATGCCAGCTTCCCAGTCACAGCAGCTCCAGGAGATAGAAAGAGAGCAGCAGCACAGCACTGATGGTGAAGACCCATCACTTGGTCTGACCCTCACAGTCACCAGATCAAATACTTACACTGCGTGTACCTTAGAGGCTGGTATAGAGTCAGAATCTGCATGTGATGAGTCACCGAGCACGAGTTAGCTGCAGCCAGGCCTGGGGGAAAGGATAGTTTATGTGTCAGCTCACCGGAGGACGAGGTCACAGACGAGTTATAATACACAGGACTCAGATGTGAACATTGCTGGAGCTGCCGCCCATGTCGAGGTGTTGAAATCCGAATCCGAGCTTTCACGTCACAGAGCTGCACGAGGACGTCCTGCAAGGCCATCTGCGGTCACCCCCAGTGAAACTCAGCCATGCTGCAGCCACTGGGGAAACACTATGTAGGAGAACTAGGCAAGTTGAGGAAATCCACAAGACTGGCACTCAGGGGATACACAAGGGTGAATAGTTCAGTTTTGTTGGTACAATTGGATGTGTTGTTGGATAAAGATGTTAATGAAAAGGCTTTTGTTGGTGGTTGCAGGATGGTGATAAAGGGGACACTGTGATGGGGCGTCTCAGATGGGTGTAATGGTGGAGAATGGGGGATCCAAGATGGGAAAGGGAGGTTGTCCGATGCGATCTGGAATCTTAGCAGGGACTCTCCGACAGCCTGTCCGGGTCGAAGGCATCCAGGAAATATACTCCCTGCCTCCTCCTCCTCCTCCTCCTGAGTTGGCCTCCGGATTCCTGGTGCCAATGCCTGTGTCCTCATGATGGTGAGGATTATGAAGGGTGCAGCAGAACACCATGAACTTGAACACCTGATCCAGTGTGTACTGGAGGACTCCCCCCGAGCGGTTCAGACATCGGAACCATTGCTTCACCTGGTGGTTTTGTGTGGGGGAAGAGGTGTCTAAAGTTTAGAGGTCATGAGCCACATTCTGGTTCTGTATGGAGGCCTGACGTGTTGGGAATGGCTGACTGCTTCAGAATGAAGGTATGGTGGCTGCTGCCAGGATAGTGGACATTAACCAACATGATGTACTGGGCATGCTCACACACCAACTGTACATCAATGGAGTGAGAGTTGTTTCAGTTCCTGTGCCTCTCCCCATTGACATGGGGGCCCCGCAGAGCTACCTACACCATCAGGAATTCTGCTATCCTGACAAAGCCACGGGACCTCTCATCCTGCTGCTCCCTGCTGAGGTAGCAGACGGTATAATTCACCTCACCCGACATAGGTGGTCTCCGTCACACAGCAGATACATCAATAGACAACATAGAGAGAGATAATGGATCCTTCAGCCGCTCTTGCCTGGATAAATCCAGATAAGAACATAAGAACTAGGAGCAGGAGTAGGCAGTTCAGCCCCGCGAACCTGTTCTGCCATTCAATATGATCATTGCTGATCTCATCTCGGCCTCTACTCCACTTTTCTGCCCGTTCTCCATAACGCTTCAACCCATTTCTAATAAAAATCTGTCCATCTCCTCCTTAAATGTACTCAATGTCCCGGCATCCACCGCACTATGGGGTAGTGAATTCCACAGACTCACAACTCTTTGAGGGAAGAAATTTCTCTTCATCTCTGTTTTATATCTCCACCCTCTTTATCCTAATACTATGACCTCTCGTTCTAGATTGCCCCACGAGAGGAAACATCTTCTCTACGTCTACATTATCAATCCTTTAATGATCTTATATACCCCATTAGATCTCGTCTCATTCTTCTAAACTCCAGAGAGTAAAGGCATAAACTGCTTAATCTCTCTTCATAAGACAAACCCCTCATCCCTGGATTCAATCTCGTGACCCTCCTCTGAACTGTCTCCGATGCAACTACATCCATCCTCAAGTGAGCAGACCAAAACTGTACGCAATACTCCAGGTGCGGTCTCATTAATACCTTGTACAGTTGCAGCAACACTTCCCTACTTTTATATTCTATTCCTTTAGCAATAAATGCCAAAATTCAATTTGCTTTCCTTATCACCTGCTGTATCTGCAAACTAGTTTTCTGTGATTCATGCACGAGGCCACCCAGATCCCTCTGCACCGAAGTACTCTGAAGTTTCTCTCTATTTAGATAATAATTTACCTTTCTATTTTTCTGACCAAAATTGATAACCTCACACTTAACCACGTTAAACTCCATCTGCCAAATTTTGTCCCATTCCCCAAACCTATCCATATCAATTTGTAAATTTCTTATGTATTTATTGCAACTTACTAATCAATCTATTTTAGTGTCACCTGCAAATTTGGCAATAGTACCTTCTATCCCTGCATCCGTCATTGAGATAGATTGTAAATAGTTGGGGCCCAAGGGCCAAACCCTGAGGCACCCCACGAATTACATCTTGCCAACCAGAAAAAAACTCATTGATCCCGACTCTCTGTTTTCTGTTGGTTAGCCAATCAGCTACCCAAGCTAATAAATTGCCCCTAACACCATGTGATCTTACCTTGTGTATTAACCTTTTGTGTGGCACCTTACAAATGCCTTCTGGAAGTCTAGATATACTACATCTACAGGATCCCCATTTTCCACATTTCTTGTCACAGCTTCGAAGCACTGTCGCAAATTCGTCAAACACGATTTACCCTTCAGAAAATCTGACTCTGATGGGTTGCTTTTGACTTTCTTAATGGCTTTCAAGATGGCTCCTGGGCTGGAAGCTCCCTAGGAAGCTCCCTTGCTGTTCAACTCTATCCATGGCCATCTGCTCCCATCCCTAACGTTTTCTCCCCCAATCTGCCCTCTTAAACTGTTTAAATTCCCCTGGCTCTTTAAATCAGTTCATTTTAGCCCTATCTAAAAGTTAACAGTTAGTTTAGTGTATGTTACCTGGGCCCACTGCCCTCCCCCAGCCACACCTGCTCTTTGTTTTCTCAATGAAATTGATCCGGATGAAACTGACGAGCACAGCTGCCGATACTTTAATCTCCGATCCTGCTGTCTTCACAGTCCAGAGTGTCTGCAGCCACGGCATGCGGTAAGTCCATTGAGGTGAAGAAGGAGCTGCGGGACCCGAGAGAAGTCCTGTGAAAAGGTGCCCCGAACACCCAAAACATCCACGAACGGCCCCCCCGGCCGCAACTTCAAAGCGCCCGCGGGAGATGGCTCGGAGAGCATCTGCAGCGCACTGTCGGCAATGCTGCATGCCTTTATTAAAACCACTGCAAAAAAAAAAAACCCTTAGCAAATGTAATCACCTCGAAGTCTGCCAAATGATGCTTCACCTCCCGAAGGACGTGGATGAGCTTTCCGGACGTCGATGGTGGGCACTGAGGAAATGGCTTATTACCTGCACCAGATTCCACCCCCCCTCCCCCCCCCTTTTACCCCCCTTCCACCCCCCCCACCCCCGTCCCCTTCCCTGCTCCACCCTCTCAGCTCACCCCCTCACAACCCTGTCCCAGCCCGCCCCCCCTCGCACCATCTTCACCCCGCACCCCCTTCCCCTGCACCCCCCCCCCACCCCCTCCCCCTTGCATCCCCTCCTCCCACCGGCACCATCCTACACCTGTGTAGGGGCCCCAACAACCCCACTGCCTTGTGGGCGTCTCGGGAGAGACCAAGGCTAAGGGAGTAAACCCTAACAGAAAATCCGGAGCGGAACCCCGTAGGCGGTCATGTGTCACCTTTGGCATGTTTCCGGCAGTTCCTGCAGCCATACTGGTGCCAAACGTCGTGTCCTGCACTCCTTTGGACCCCACCAGAAAGGCCGAGAGGGGGGCTTTGACGACTGGGCAACTCTCAACCTCCATAAATTTGCCCAGGCATGCGCCATGGAGAGGTCACTCCATAGTTGCCTCACAGCGACTGAAACAACACGGAAGGCAGCAGTTACGGGTTATAAGTCCAGATAAATTGGCGTAGAAACTGGGCGCCACGGGTTGCCTTTGTCGGTGGGAGAGGTCATTGCACCTCACTGGACAGCTACCGCCCGCCTCAAACCGGGCAGCCCCCGGTCAATAAGGTTCTGTCCCGCCACAGTCTGCCTGCTTCAATGGGTGCTTGGAGCTCAGGGTCATTGCCCGAAAGGTGGACTGATACACTGCACCAAACAACATGAAAAAAGGAAAGAAGGTACCAGCCCTTCGCTTTGCAAGCTGGAACGTCAGAACTATGTGTCCTGGCCTGTCGGAAGACCTTACACAAATCAACGATTCTCGGAAGACCGCCATCATTAACAACGAGCTCAGTAGACTCAATGTGGACATTGCAGCACTTCAGGAGACTCGCCTCCCCGCGAGTGGCTCTCTAGCAGAGCAAGACTACACCTTCTTCTGGCAGGGCAGGGATCCTGAAGAACCAAGACAGCATGGAGTGGGCTTCGCCATCAGAAACTCCTTGCTCAGCATGATAGAGCCTCCCTCAAATGGCTCGGAACGCATACTGTCCATCCGACTGCTCACCACCTCTGGTCCAGTACACCTACTCAGCATCTATGCTCCAACACTTTGTTCCGCACCTGAAGCTAAAGACCAGTTCTATGAACAACTCCATAACATCATTAGCAGCATCCCCAACACCGAACACCTATTCCTGCTGGGGGACTTTAATGCCAGGGTTGGGGCCGACCATGACTCATGGCCCTCCTGCCTTGGGCGCTATGGCGTTGGAAGGATGAATGAGAACGGGCAGAGACTGCTTGAGTTGTGTACCTATCATAACCTCTGCATCACCAACTCGTTCTTTCACACTAAACCCTGTCACCAGGTTTCATGGAGGCACCCAAGATCACGTCGTTGGCACCAGCTAGACCTCATTGTCACAAGGCGAGCCGCCTTAAACAGTGTTCAAATCACACGCAGCTTCCACAGTGCGGACTGCGACACCGACCACTCCCTGGTGTGCAGCAAGGTTAGACTCAGACCAAAGAAGTTGCATCATTCCAAGCAGAAGGGCCACCCGCGCATCAACACGAGCAGAATTTCTCACCCACAGCTGTTACAAAAATTTCTAAATTCACTTGTAACAGCCCTTCAAAACACTCCCACAGGGGATGCTGAGACCAAGTGGGCCCACATCAGAGACGCCATCTATGAGTCAGCTTTGACCACCTACGGCAAAAGTGCGAAGAGAAATGCAGACTGGTTTCAATCTCATAATGAAGAGCTGGAACCTGTCATAGCCGCTAAGCGCATTGCACTGTTGAACTACAAGAAAGCCCCCAGCGATTTAACATCCGCAGCACTTAAAGCAGCCAGAAGTACTGCACAAAGAACAGCTAGGCGTTGCGCAAACGACTACTGGCAACACCTATGCAGTCATATTCAGCTGGCCTCAGACACCGGAAACATCAGAGGAATGTATGATGGCATGAAGAGAGCTCTTGGGCCAACCATCAAGAAGATCACCCCCCTCAAATCTAAATCGGGGGACATAATCACTGACCAACGCAAACAGATGGACCGCTGGGTTGAGCACTACCTAGAACTGTACTCCAGGGAGAATGCTGTCACTGAGACTGCCCTCAATGCAGCCCAGTCTCTACCAGTCATGGATGAGCTGGACATACAGCCAACCAAATCGGAACTCAGTGATGCCATTGATTCCCTAGCCAGCGGAAAAGCCCCTGGGAAGGACAGCATTACCCCTGAAATAATCAAGAGTGCCAAGCCTGCTATACTCTCAGCACTACATGAACTGCTATGCCTGTGCTGGGACGAGGGAGCAGTACCCCAGGACATGCGCGATGCCAACATCATCACCCTCTATAAAAACAAAGGTGACCGCGGTGACTGCAACAACTACCGTGGAATCTCCCTGCTCAGCATAGTCGGGAAAGTCTTTGCTCGAGTCGCTCTGAACAGGCTCCAGAAGCTGGCCGAGCGCGTCTACCCTGAGGCACAGTGTGGCTTTCGTGCAGAGAGATCGACTATTGACATGCTGTTCTCCCTTCGTCAGATACAAGAGAAATGCCGTGAACAACAGATGCCCCTCTACATTGCTTTCATTGATCTCACCAAAGCCTTTGACCTCGTCAGCAGACGTGGTCTCTTCAGACTACTAGAAAAGATCGGATGTCCACCAAAGCTACTAAGTATCATCACCTCATTCCATGACAATATGAAAGGCACAATTCAACATGGTGGCTCCTCATCAGAGCCCTTTCCTATCCTGAGTGGTGTGAAACAGGGCTGTGTTCTCGCACCCACACTTTTTGGGATTTTCTTCTCCCTGCTGCTTTCACATGCGTTCAAATCCTCTGAAGAAGGAATTTTCCTCCACACAAGATCAGGGGGCAGGTTGTTCAACCTTGCCCGTCTAAGAGCGAAGTCCAAAGTACGGAAAGTCCTCATCAGAGAACTCCTCTTTGCTGACGATGCTGCTTTAACATCTCACACTGAAGAATGCCTGCAGAGTCTCATCAACAGGTTTGCGTCTGCCTGCAATGAATTTGGCCTAACCATCAGCCTCAAGAAAACGAACATCATGGGGCAGGATGTCAGAAATGCTCCATCCATCAATATTGGCGACCACGCTCTGGAAGTGGTTCAAGAGTTCACCTACCTAGGCTCAACTATCACCAGTAACCTGTCTCTAGATGCAGAAATCAACAAGCGCATGGGTAAGGCTTCCACTGCTATGTCCAGACTGGCCAAGAGAGTGTGGGAAAATGGCGCACTGACACGGAACACAAAAGTCCGAGTGTATCAGGCCTGTGTCCTCAGTACCTTGCTCTACGGCAGCGAGGCCTGGACAACGTATGCCAGCCAAGAGCGACGTCTCAATTCATTCCATCTTCGCTGCCTTCGGAGAATACTTGGCATCAGGTGGCAGGACTATATCTCCAACACAGAAGTCCTTGAAGCGGCCAACACCCCCAGCTTATACACACTACTGAGTCAGAGGCGCTTGAGATGGCTTGGCCATGTGAGCCGCATGGAAGATGGCAGGATCCCCAAAGACACATTGTACAGCGAGCTCGCCACTGGTATCAGACCCACCGGCCGTCCATGTCTCCGTTATAAAGACGTCTGCAAACCCGACATGAAATCGTGTGACATTGATCACAAGTCGTGGGAGTCAGTTGCCAGCATTCGCCAGAGCTGGCGGGCAGCCATAAAGACAGGGCTAAATTGTGGCGAGTCGAAGAGACTTAGTAGTTGGCAGGAAAAAAGACAGAGGCGCAAGGGGAGAGCCAACTGTGCAACAGCCCCAACAAACAAATTTCTCTGCAGCACCTGTGGAAGAGCCTGTCACTCCAGAATTGGCCTTTATAGCCACTCCAGGCGCTGCTTCACAAACCACTGACCACCTCCAGGCGCGTATCCATTGTATCTCGAGATAAGGAGGCCCAAAATAATGTCCTGTTATTACTTACTTAATAATGGATTGTGACACTTTCCCAACGATAGATGCTAAACTAATTGGTCTACTGTTTCCTACATTAAGCCTCCCTCACTTTTTCGATAAGGGCGTTATACAGGCATTTTTCCAATCCACTGGAACCTTTCCCGCATGCAGGGAATCTTGGAATATTATAACCAATGGATCCACTGTCTCCGCTGCTATTTCCTTTCAGACCCTAAGATGTAGGCCATCAGGCCCTGGGGATTTGTCTGCCTTCAATCACAATAGTTTGTTCAGTACCTTTTCCCTCGTGACTTTTTTTTATTCATTCATGGGATGCGGGCGTCGCTGGCTAGGCCAGCATTTATTGCCCATCCCGAATTGCCCTTGAGAAGGTGGTGGTGAGCTGCCTTCTTGAAACGCTGCAGTCCACTTGGGTTAGGTATACCCACAGTGCTGTTAGGAAGGGAGTTCCAGGATTTTTACCCAGCGATAGTAAAGGAACAGCGATATAGTTCCAAGTCAGGATGGTGTGTGACTTGGAGGGGAACTTTCAGGTGGTGGTGTTCCCAATCATTTTATACCCTTATCCTTCTAGTTGGTAGAGGCTTTGGGTTTGGAAGGTGCTGTCTAAGGAGCCTTGGTGCATTGCTGCAGTGCATCTTGTAGATGGTACACACTGCTGCTACTGTGCATCGGTTGTGGAGGGAGTGAATGTTGGTGGATGGGGGGGGGGGGCAATCAAGTAGGCTGCTTTGCTCTGGATGGTGTTGAGCTGCTTGAGTGTTGTTGGAGCTGCACCCATCCAGGCAAGTGGAGAGTATTCCATCACACTCCTGACTTGTGCCTTGTAGATAGTGGACAGGCTTTGGGGAGTCAGGAGGTGAGTTACTCGCCTCAGGATTCCTAGCGTCTGACCTGCTCTTGTAGCCACGGTAATTCTATGGCTACTCCAGTTCAGTTTCTGGCCAATGGTAGCCCTCAGGATGTTGATAGTGGGGGATTCAGCGATGGTAATGCCAGTGAATGTCAAAGGGAGATGGTTCGATTCTCTCTTGTTGGAATCGCTTATTATCTGGCACTTGTATGGCACGAATGTTATTTGACACTTAGCTCACGCCTGGATATTGTCCATGTCTTGGTGCATTTCTACACAGACTGCTTTTCAGTATCTGAGAAGTCACGAAGGGTGCTGAACATTGTTCAATCATCAGCGAACATCCCCACTTCTGACCTTATGATTGATGGAAGGTCATTGATGAATCAGCTGAAGATGGTTGGGCCGAGGACACTACACTGAGGAACTCCTACAGTGATGTCCTGGAGATCAGATGATTGACCTCCATCAATCACAACCATCTTCCATTGCTTTAGTTTTGAATCCAGCCAGCGGAGGGCTTTCCCCTGATTCCCATTGACCTCAATTTTGCTGGGGCTCCTTGATGCTATACTCGGTCAAATGCTGCCTTGCTGTCAAGGGCAGTCACTCTCACCTCACCTCTTGAGTTCAGCTCTTTTGTTCATGTTTGAACAAAGGCTTTAATGAGGTCAGGAGCTGAATGGCCCTGGTGGAACCTAAACTGAGCATCACTGAACAGGTTCTTGCTGAGCAAGTGTCGTTTGATGGCACTGTTGAAGTCACCTTCCATCACTGTACTGATGATTGAGAGGAGGCTGATGGGGCGGTAATTGGCCGAGTTGGATTTGTCCTGCTTTTTGTGCACAGGACATACCTGGGCAAATTTCCACATTGCAGGGTAGATGCCAGTGTTTTAGCTGTACTGGAACAGCTTGGCTAGGGGTGCGGCAAGTTCTGGACACAGGTCTTCAGTACTGCTGCCAGAATATTGTCAGGGCACCATAGCTTTTTCAGTATCCAATGCCTTCAGTCTTTTCTTGATATCACGTGGAATGAATCAAATTAGCTGAAGTCTGTCATCTGTGATGCTGGGGACTTCAGGAGGAGGCCGAAATCAGCCTCAACTCGGCCCTTCTGGCTGAAGATTGTTGCAAATGCTTCAGCCTTATTTTTCACAGTGATGTGCTGGGCTCCCTCATCATTGAGGATGGCGATATTTGTGGAGCCACTTCCTCAAGGTAGTTGGATAATTACCCACCACCATTCAGGGCTGGATGTGGCAGGACTGCAGAGCTTAGGCCTGATCCATTGCTTCTGGGTTCGCTTAGCTCTGTTCACTTAGCTTACGCAGTTTTACACGCAGATAGTCCTGGGTTGTAGCTTCATCAGGTTGACACCTCATTTTGAGGTATGCCTGGTGCTGCTACTAGCATGCCCTCCTGCACGCTTCATTGAACCAGGGTTGGTCTCCTAGCTTGATGGTAATGGTAGAATGGGGAATATGCCGGGCCATGAGGTTACAGATTGTGGTTGAGTACAATTCTGCTGCTGCTGATGGCCCACGACGCCTCATGGATGTCCAGTTTTGCATTGCTAGATCTGTTCGAAATCTGTCCCATTTAGCACGGTGGTAGTGCCACACAACACGATGGAGGGAATACCAAATGGGAAGTTGGGACTTTATCTCCACAAGGTCTGTGCAGTGGTCACTCCTACCAACACTGTCATGGACAGATGCATCTGCGGCAGGCGGATTGGTGAGGACGAGGTCACTAGTGGTGCTACTGAGCCACTCTTGGTGATGGACATTGAAGTCCCCCACCCAGAATACATTTTGTGCCCTCGCCACCCTCAGTGCTTCCTCCAAGTGCTGTTCAACATTGAGGAATACTGACTCATCAGCTGAGCGAGGGCGGTAGGTGGTAATCAGCAGGAGGTTTCCTTGTCGATGTTTGATCTGATGCCATGAGACTTCGTGGGGTCCAGGGTCGTTGTTGAGGGCAAATCCGTTCCTTCTGTATGCCACTGTACCTCTGCTGGGTCTGTCCTGTCGGTGGGACAGGACATACCCAGGGATGATGATGGCAGTGTCTGAGACATTGCCCGTGAGTATGGCTTTTTCAGGCTGTTGCTTGAATAGTCTGTGGGAGAGCTCTCCCAACTTCGGCTGGGCTCCCAACAAGCCCCCAGATGTTAGTCAGGAGGACTTCGCAGGGTGGACAGGGCTGGGTTTGCCGTGGTCGTTCCCGGTCAATGCTGGGTGGTCTGTGCAGTTTCATTCCTTTTTATTGACTCCGTAGTAGTTAGTTACAACTGAGTGGCTTGCTAGGCCACGTCAGAGGGCATGTAAGAGTCAATCATATTGCTGTGGGTATGGAGTCAGGGTATGGACAGCAGATTTCCTTCCGTTAAGGACATTGGTGAACCAGATGGGTTTTTACAACAATCGACAATGGTTTCATGGCCATCACCAGACTAGCTTTTAATTCCAGATTTATTAATTGAATTCAAAGTCCACCTTCTGCTGTGGTGGGATTCGAACCCATGTCCCCAGAACAATACCCTGGGTCCCTGGTTTATTAGTCCAGTGACAATACCACTACATAACCGCCTCCCCATATTATGATTGTTCTAAATTCCTCTCTTTCTGTAACTTCTACATTACCAGTTACTATAGAGATGGTACTAGTGTCCTCCACCGTGAAAACTGAGGCAAAATACTGATTTAGTGTCTCCGCCATTTCTGTGTCCCCCTCTATCAACATCCCAGTCTCATCCTCCAAGGGACCAATATTCACTTTAGCTACTCTCTTACCTTTCATATACTTAAAGAAGCTTTTGCTATCTGCGTTTATATTTTGTGCTAATTTTCTTTCATAATGTACTTTTTCACTTTTTATTTATTTTTTAGTAACCCTTTGTTGATCTTTAAATATTTCCCAATCCTCCAGCCTGCCAGTGGCCTTTGCAATATGGTAAGCCTTAGTCTTTGTCTTTATGTTATCCTTAACTTCCTTGCTTAGCCATGGATGTCATTCCCCCTCTTCGAATCTTTCTTCCTCTTTGGAATACATTTTAGTTGGGAGGAATTGAATTTCTCCTGAAATATCTGCCACTGCCCATCAACTTTCCTCCCTTTTAGTCTTCCTGCCCAGTCCACGAGGGCCAAATCAGTCCTCATGTCTATGTAATTACCTTTGTTTGACTCCAGAACGCTGGAGCGGGACTCCAGTTTCTCGCCCTCAAAATGGATTTGAAATTCCAGCATGCTATGATCACTGTTCCGTAGAGGATCCTTAACTATGAGATCATTAGTTAATCCCACCTCATTTCACAATGCCAAATCTAGAATAGCCTGCTCCCTAGTTGGTTCCACAACATACTGCTCCAAAAAACAATCTCTAATGCATTCAATGAACTCTCCCTCGGGGCTACCTTTGACAATTTGACTAATCCAGTCTATATACATATTAAAATCACCCTTGCCGTACCTTTCTCACAAGCCCACAGTATTTCTTGGTTTATACTGTTCCCCACTGCGGGATTACTGTTTGGGGAACTATAGATTTCTCCCACCAGGGACTTCTTCCCCTTTCTATTACTTATTTCTATGCACACTGAATCTATGTCTTAATCTCCAGTGCCTGTATCATTTCTCACCATAGCACTGATATTTTTCTCTACTAACAATGCTACACCTCTTCCTTTTCCTTCCTGTCTATCCTTCCAAAATACTAAGTACCCTTGGATATTCAATTCCCAAACCTGAATTCCCTGCAACCACGTATCAGTCATCGCCAATAAATCATACCCATTCGTCTTCATTTGTGCTGTTAGCTCATTTATTTTATTCCGAATGATTCCTGCATTCAAATACAAAGCTTTTAAGTTTGTTTGATTATCAATTTTCAAAGTTACATAGAAGTTCAATGAAAGTCGGACCATATCAACCATTGACAGCTCCGTCCTCATCCATGTGTGAGGCTCCAGTTCATGTTACAGGAGTTGACACGGCTCTGTGACCACCTCCTTATTGAATCTGATTCACCTCACACACTGCTCCTGGGTTAGGTGTAGGTGGGAAAAGTGCTCTTGGAAAACCCAGGCTGGGTAGGGAAGAACCCCTTTGTCCTCCCGCTTTACAGAGCTTCCCCTCTCTGCAGCCTCTGCTCCATTTGTTGGTCATGTTACAGACCCAGAGGCACTGTAACTACAGTCCCCATACCTCGTCCAGAGTTGGGTCACAAATCCTCTTTTTTCACTGAATCTTTGCAGCAGCTCCCAACACGACCTCCAGAAAACCATCCACAGCACCGCCACTAACTTTACAATAGCAGAAGTAAGTCAAAAGCCCCTCACCTGTAAGTTGGATGTCTGGTCCTTTGAAATAACACTAGAGGAGGTTCTTCATGCTGCTGAATGTACTTTCAGCTGAGAGTACTAACACAGGCAGTCAGTGGACATGCACAGACAAAGTGTCAAAGATATACATCAAAGATGTCGGATTAGCTGATTGACGTCAATTCAAACGCTTCCTCACACTAACAGCACATGCATGGTATACCCAGGCTAGATCCCATCCCAGCATGGGGCACTATGCTGGACACACGAGAAGTGGCTGGCTGTGCAGTGCACATCATTTTCTCTATCCAGGTTTCATCGCATTGGCACCAGTGCTGCCACAGAGTGAAAATCACAGCAGAGGAAGATATAGAGTGAAAGCAACTCACTTCAAAAAGGGAAATGGGAAAAGACTTGACGGCATAATGTTTTCAATAATATGTGAAATGGAAGGGAAATGGGACTAATTGGAAGGGTGAGACCATGAGAATATTAAAATTAAGGTGCTGCCAGACCGGGAGCCAATGTAGATCAGTGAGTACGGGGTAATGGGTGATCAGGATTTGGTGTGAGTTAGGATACAGTCAGCAGAGGTTTATAACTGGGAGGGTGACCGGGATAGAATTGGAATAGTCAAGTGTGGATTTAACAAAGGTGCAGATGAGGGCTTATTCAGCAGATGGGCTGAGGCAGAGGTGATGATGGGTGATGTTACAGAGGTGGTAGTAGGTCGGGTTGGTGTGGGGGGGAATATGGCGATGAACTCATCTCAGGTATAAATATAAAACAGAGGTTACAAACAGTCTCTTTCAGCCTCAGACATTGGATAGGTAGGGGAATACAGATAGTGGATATAGTGTGGACTTTGTGACAGAGACTGAACACAGTGGCTTACGTCTTCCAAAGATTTACATGACAAGAAAACTAAATCAGTGAAATGTGGTTTATAGATCTAATGGTTGGATACAGAGACTTACCAGGGACACCAATAATCGCGAGGATGGGATAGTAAATCGTTTCAATCATTTTCAGAGCATAATAGATCCGAAATTCTAATATCATCCAAACATAATCAGCAGTAACCAAGCCAAACCAATAGGAGAAAGTCCTGCTGTCCATTGTTGTAATATTCCAATCTATTGTCCTCAGATTCTGACCCATTGTTGCAATATTCTTATCAATTGTTCCGAGATTCTGATCGATCCAATCTCTGTCTCTCTCTGCAGCCATGGATCCCTGTTAGTGCCGTGGGTAATGCTCCCACTGACACTATGAGTTAACACATTGAAAGGATTCCCTTATTAATAGAACAGGGAAAACCTCCAGTGACACAATTGGGGTCCATAGTGACTGACATTAATTACAGTCAATGAACAAACAGGTTCATTTAACACCTTTTTCTCCAACAATTTTTGTACCACAATAGTGTGGAAGTGTTCCTATGTCTAGTTGGGATATATGAGGTTTGTTGAAAAAAGGAATGGTGGAAATAGCAGAGGCACTGGCCAGAAGCTTTCAATCCTCCTTGGATCTGGGAGTGCTGACAGAGGACTGGAGGGTTGCAAATGTTACAACCTGCTTAAAAAAGGAGACATGAACTGAACCCTGCAACTACTGACCAGTCAGTCTAATGTCAGTGGTTGGAAATTTCTAGAGGCCATAACCCTGTACAAACATATATCTTTCTTGGAAAAACATGGTATAATAAATAACAAACAGCACGGATAGGTTAATGACCAATCACGTCTGATAATCATGATCAAGTTCGTTGATAACATAACTGAGTGTTGAAGAGGATAGTGTGTTTTATGTTATGTTTACGGACTTTCAAAAGGCCTGTGATCAAATGACATGTCATAGACTTGTTATGAAAATATTGGAATAGCAATTTTTTAAAGTGTGAAAATAGATAAGTCCCCTGGGCCAGATGGGATTTATCCTAGGATTCTCTGGGAAGCCAGGAAGGAGATTGCAGAGCTTTTGTCCTTGATCTCTACGTCGTCATTGTCGACAGGAATAGTGCCGGAAGACTGGAGGATAGCAAATGTTGTCCCCTTGTTCAAGAAGGGGAGTAGAGACTGCCCTGGTAATTATAGACCTGTGAGCCTTACTTGGGTTGTGGGTAAAATGTTGGAAAAGGTTATAAGAGATAGGATTTATAATCATCTTGAAAAGAATAAGTTCATTAGCGATAGTCAGGACGGTTTTGTGAAGGGTAGGTCGTGCCTCACAAACCTTATTGAGTTTTTTGAGAAGGCGACCAGACAGGTGGATGAGGGTAAAGCAGTGGATGTGGTGTATATGGATTTCAGTAAGGCGTTTGATAAGGTTCCCCACGGTAGGCTATTGCAGAAAATACGGAAGTATGGGATTGAAGGTGATTTAGAGCTTTGGATCAGAAATTGGCCAGCTGAAAGAAGACAGAGGGTGGTGGTTGATGGCAAATGTTCATCCTGGAGTTTAGTTAATAGTGGTGGACCGCAAGGATCAGTTTTGGGGCCACTGCTGTTTGTCATTTTTATAAATGACCTGGATGAGAGTGTAGACGGGTGGGTTAGTAAATTTGCGGATGACACGAAGGTCGGTGTAGTTGTGGATAGTGCTGAAGGATGTTGTCGGTTTCAGAGGGACATAGATAGGCTGCGGAGCTGGGCTGAGAGATGGCAAATGGAGTTTAATGCGGAAAAGTGTGAGGTGATTCACTTTGGAAGGAGTAACAGGAATGCAGAGTACTGGGCTAATGGGAAGATTCTTGGTGGTGTAGATGAACAGAGAGGTCTTGGTGTCCAGGTACATAAATCCCTGAAAGTTGCCACCCAGGTTAATAGGGCTGTTAAGAAGGCATATAGTGGTTTAGCTTTTATTAGTAGGGGGATCGAGTTTCGGAGCCACGAGGTCATGCTGCAGCTGTATAAAACTCTGGTGCGGCCGCACCTGGGGTATTGCGTACAGTTCTGGTCACCGCATTATAGGAAGGATGTGGAAGCTTTGGAAAGGGTGCAGAGGAGATTTACTAGGATGTTGCCTGGTATGGAGTGAAGGTGTTACGAGGAAAGGCTGTGGGACTTGAGGTTGTTTTCGTTGGAGAGAAGGAGGAGGAGAGGTGACTTAATAGAGACATATACGATAATCAGAGGGTTAGATAGGGTGGATAGTGAGAGTCTATTTCCCCGGATGGTGATGACAAACTCGAGAGGACATAGCTTTAAGTTGAGGGGTGATAGATATAGGACAGATGTCAGAGGTAGTTTCTTTACTCAGAGAGTAGTAGGGGCGTGGAACGCCCTGCCTGCAACAGTAGTTGACTCGCCAACTTTCAGGGGATTTAAGTGGTCATTAGATAGACATATGGATGAAAATGGAATAGTGTAGGTCAGATGGTTTCACAGGTCGGCTCAACATCGAGGGCCGAAGGGCCTGTACTGCGTTGTAATGTTCTATGTTCTATGTTCTATGAAAAATGGAGCACATGGATTAATGTGACAGTCATAGCGTGGATATGACACTGACTCAGGGACAGAAAGTAGAGAGAAGTGATGAAGGGTCATTGTTCAGACTGGTGGAGGGGGAGTATTCAGTGTTGTTTCTCAGGGGTTAGTATTAGAATCAGTGCTCTTCCTGACTTGTAGATAGATGTACAAGTGATAGAGACTTGTATGTAAAAAAACATAATTTCAATGCTTGCAGATGACATGAAACTCATAAATAAGGATGGCAAAGGCGCAGACCACAGAATTATCCAATCTCACTGACTTAAATTTATTATAGACTCTAATACAAATTTAAAATTATTTATCACTCTCTCTTACTTATTTGTGTGATTTGCCTATGAGTGTGCACTTGAATGTGCACCGTATATTTCTATTATTTTATTCAGATCCAGTTTAGATTGTTAAGTATAATAAACGCACCTCTTGTTTGAACTCAAGAAAACCTGTCCGATTGTTTCTTTCACGATCACAATAAAGGTAAAAGGTAAAATACTCACTGAGGTAGTCAGCACGTCCACTGCTAAAAAGGAACAAATCCAGTTGCGAACAAATGAAAGATAGGACAAGAGGGGAGACTGAGACCTCTCCTCACCTGCTGTAACAGAAATGTGGAGGTTCTCGAGATTGTAACCCAACGACAAACGAGAAATTGGAAGTGTCATAGAGTCACAGAGTTATACAGGACAGAAACAGTCCCTTCGCACCACTGTGTCCTTGTCGGCCATCAAGCCTGTCCATTTTAATCCCATTTTCCAGCACCAGTCCAGTAACCTTGTATGCTATGGCACTTCAAGTGCTAATCTAAATACTTCTTAAATCCTGTAAGGGTCCTGCCTCTTCCACCCCTTCAGGTAGTGGGTTCCGGATTCCAACCACCCTCCGGTGAATTTTTCTCCCTCAAATCCCCTCTAAACCGCCTGCCCCTTAACTTAAATCAATGCCCCATGGTTACTGACACCTCCAAGAAGGGAAAAGATTTCTTCCTATCTACCCTATCTGTGCCCTCATAATTTGTCGTGCTTTCCGTCTCTCACTCTTTTCGAATAAAGGAGGTAGATTCGCAATAAGGGAGTTACATATAGAGTGAAGTAACTTGGTGCAGGCGAAAACCCCTCTCTGTTGAAAAGTTGAGTAATGTAGCAGGACAGTTAGGGATTACTCTCCGTCCAAAGCTAGGAAACCCGAAATCCTAAGACTTGTGGCCAACCATTTTTCACTTGAAGCTGAAGACTCAAACAGAGTTAGAATCACTAACAGATACAGTAATGTTAGCTAAGGTAAAACTAGAACAGAAGAGACTAGAATTAGAATTCCAGAGAGCGTGAGAAAGAGCAGAGTGATTGTCAAGAAAGGGAAAAAGTAAGAGTGTTCCAGAAGGAGAAGGAGGAAAGGGAGTTAAGGTGGCTCAAACAACTCGATGAAGACCCAGTGCACCTGGTGAAGGCACAGCTAGTGTGTGAGCTGCCCCCAGCTCAGGACCATGTGCTGAACTCTTAAACTTCTCCCAGTTCATTCCAAAGTTCAATGAGGAGGATGTGGGAGAATGTTTCATCACTTTTGATAAGCTTGCAAAGCAGCTGAAATGGCCGGAAGACAGCTGGATGCTGTTTTTACAAAACATAATAACAGGGAAAGCCCATGGGGTTTATTCACTGCTGCCAGATAAAAGTTCATTAGATTATGAGGTGACTAAAAATGCTATCCTGGGTGTACATGAGATAGTATCGGAAGTCACCGCCAATGATTCTGAACCCTCGGAAAGCAGCCTGGCTAAACTGACCTCGAGTTTGAAGGAGTTACGCAGCTAAGGAATATAGGAACATCGGAGCTGAATTCAACCATTCAGCCCATCGATCCTGCTCGACTATTCAATATGATCCTGGCTGATCATCCTCTTCAATGCCTTTTCCCCACACTATCCTCATATCCCCTTATGTCAGTGGTATATAGAAATCTGTCAATCTCTGTTTTAAACATAGTCAATGACTGCGCTTCCATAGCCCTCTGGGATAGAGAATTCCAAAGGTTCACAACCCTCTGAGTAAAGAAATCACTCCTCATCTCTGTCCTAAATGGCTTTCAAATTGTGTCCCTTGGTTCTAGACTCCCCAACCAGGGGAAACTTCTTAGCTGCCTTGTCTATCCCTTTAAGTATTTTGTAGGTTTCAATGAGATCACCGTTCATTCTTCGAAACTCGAGAGAATACATGGTCAGTTTCTTCAATCTCTTTTCGTAGAACAGTCCCGCCATCCCAGGAACAAGTCTGGTGAATCTTTGTTACAGTCCCTCTATGGTCATAATATCCTTCCTCAGATAAGGGGACCAAAACTGCACACAGTACTCCAGGTGCGATCTAACCAAGGTTCTATGCAATTGAATCAAGACTTCACTACTCCTGTATTCAAATCCTCTAACGATAAAAGTAACACACATTAGCCTTCCTAAATGCTTGCTGCACCTGCATGTTAGCTTTAAGTGACCTATTGACAAGGACACCCAGGTCCCTTTGTACATCTACACTTTCTCATCTCTTACCATTTAAGAAATACTCTGCACATCTATTAATTCTACCCAAGTGGCCCACCTCACATTTTTCCACATTATATTCCATCTACCATGTTCTTGCCCACTCGCTAAGTCTGTCCAAATCCCCTTGAAGCCGTTTTGCATCTTCCTCATAACTCACATTCCCACCTAGTTTTGTGTCATCTGCAAACTTGAACATATTACTTTGGTCCCCATATCCAAATCATCGATATATATTGTGAACAGCTGGGGCCCAAGCACACATCCCTTTGGCACCCCACTAGTCACATCCTGCCAACGCAAGAATGGCCCGTTTATTCCTACTCTCTGTTTCCTGCCTGTTAACCAATCCTTACTGCATGTCAGTATATTACCTCCTTTCCCATGTGTTTTAATTTTGCTTACCAATCTCCTGTGGGGCACTTTATCAAAAGCCTCCCGAAAATCCACCGGCTCCCCTTTTCTATTCTGTGAGTAACATCCTAAAGAAAGTCCAACAGGTTCGGCATGAATGATTTCCTATTCATAAATCCATGTTGACTCTGCCCAATCAGATCCATTTATCACATACTTTAGAATAGATTCTAGCACTTTCCCTCGTACTGATGGAAGCCTAACAGGTCTGTAATTCCCAATTTTCTCTTTCCCTCCCTTCTTAAATAGTGGGGTGACATTTGCGACCTTCCAATCTGCAGGAAGCGTTCCAGAATTGATGGAATTTTGAAAGTGGATCACCAATATGTCTACAATCCCCATAACTACTTCCTTCAACACTCTGGGATGTAGAATATCAGATCTTGATGAATTATCAACCTTCAGCACTATTAAATTCACCAATACAACTTCTTACTAATACTAATTTCCCTCAATTCCTCATTCTCCCAAATCCCTTGGATCTCTAATTCTGGGAGATTTCTTGTATCTTCCACAGTGAAGAAAGACACAAGATAATCATTTAGCTTCTCTGCCATTTCTCTATTCTCCATTATAAATTCTCCTGACTCTGCCTGTAATGGATCCACATTTGTCTTTGCTAAATACTTCCTTTATACGTACCTATAGAAGATTTTGCAATGCATTTTTGAGTTTACTTTTGACCAGTAGATATGGAGACTCAAGATAGAGCCCACATATGAAAACCTCAGAATGGTGATCCTTCTCCAGGAGTTTGCACTGTATTAAGGCAGGCCACCTCCCATTAGAACCCACATAGAGGAACAAAAGGTTCAAAGAGCCAGACAGGGAGCAATTCTGGCCGATGACTTTTCCTTGGTACACAAGGCCTTACCCCAAATGTAAACACTTCACCAGTCACTCCAAAGACCCGAGAATAAAAGGTGGGAGAGTGATAGGAGCCCGAACAGCCATGGGCAAGAAGGAAAGGCTGGACACACAGGGGACCCTCATCAGGCCAAATTGGATATTACTGAGAGCAGGAGGAATGGCCGAGACCTGTGTGTTTCCACTGCAATAAGGCAGGTCACCATCGAGCTGAATGCTGGAAGTTATGGGAAAACCTGTAGGATTAATCAGGGTCCACCAGATCAGTGCAGGAAAAGGGGCCCTGATGGAAAGCACGGCAGATCAGGCTGTGTCTTTGCATCAATCAGACCCAGTAAACCTACCACTGAAATTGCGGGAAAACTTAACAAAATCCCTGAGAGTTACCAGAATGTTTTCCCAAGGAAAGGTGACCCCATACACCTCGACTGAGGCAAGCAAGTCCATAGTCATTTTCAGGGATACAGGGGCCACCCAATCCCTTCTGCTGAGAAAATACATGACCTTTCCTCCAGAGAGTGCAGTGAATGCTAGAGTGTTAGCGAATGGTATCGGAAGACAGTATATGCACCTTAATATGAGCTGCACTTGGAGTGTGACCCAGTTTCAGGACTGGTAACCATCGGGATTGACCCTAGTTTATCAGTGTATGGGTCGACCTGCTCCTGGGTAATGCTCTGACTGGGGAAAAGGTGGTAGCTTCCCCAGTAGTTCTTTAGAGACGAAAAGAGGTTCGGGAGACAGAGCAGTTACAGAAGAAGGTCCCCGGCATTCTCCCTGATTGTGTGGTGACTCGGTCCATCGCCAAACAATCCCCTGGCCTAACACTGCAGACGGATGACCCTACTGTCTGTTTGGCTGAAACCTTCTTTGGGATGTTAGAGGACCCAAAGGATGTGTTGAACTGATTTTCCTTAGTTGAGCCTCAACAACCTGACCCAGTGTTAAAAAGTAGCACAGAATGTCCAAACTAAAACTGAAGCAGAGGGAGTTGCAGAGTGTTACTATTTAAAGAATGAGGTGCTGATGAGGAAGTGTAGACCTCCTGACAGACCTGTGGATGAAGAGTGGACAGTGGTTCACCAGATAGTGGTGCCACTGAGGTACCTTAATATTTCTTCAAGAATGGCCCACGAGATTCCAATGACTGGACATGTCATTGCATGAAAAATCAAAGCCCGCATAAGACAGTATTTTGACTGGTCACAACTCCACAAAGATGTGGTGGAGTTCTGTAAAACTGCTCACACATGTCAGGTTCTGTGGAAGTCCCAACCTGCAATAAAACCTGCACCCCTAATTCCCATACCAACTTTTGGGGAACCCTTAAGCAGAATGCTGGTGAATTGTGTGGGACAACTGCTGAACACAAAACGGGACTACCAGTATCTTCTCACCATTATGGATGTGGTGACCCGATTCCCAGAGGCCATTCGCCCGAAGAACCATCTCTGCCAAGGTAGTGGTGGAGGGGCTAACCCAATTCTTTACTCGATATGGGCTGTCGGCTGAGATCCGGGTGGACCAGGGCACACATTCTACGTGCAGTATTTTTGAAAAGGTCATGGGTTTTCTGGACATAACCTAGCTAAAGTCCGTAGCCTATCACCCACTGTCACAAGGGGCTTTGGAGCAGTACCACCCGATCCTAAAGACAATGATCAGGCCATACTGCTATGAGTTACCCCATGACTGGGACAAAGGGTTGGGATTTCTCCTGTTGGATACCAGGGACTTATCCAAAGATTCCACTGGCTTTAGTCTGTTTGAATTAGTTTATGGAGACAAGGTGAGAGGTCCTCTTAAAAGAATCAAGGAGAGGTTTTTGGGACACAGGGATGAGTCTTCCATTTTAGACGACATTTCCATGCTCTGGGAGTGGCTCCCGAGAGCCTGTGCAATGGCTCAGGAACACCTAATGACCTCTCAGGCAGCTATGAAAAGATAAGGAGACAGAAATGTCAAGGCTGGAACGTTTCAGCCCAGAGACCATGTATTGTTACTACTCCCAATTCAGGGTGAACCCCTGAAATCCCAGTTCGGTGGTCCATATCGAGTGACAAAAGGAAAATTCAGGTAAATTATTTAATTGACACCCAGACGAAAGGAAAACAAGTAAAGGCTGTGGAGGGGACAGACACGTACAGATCTGTCAGACAGTCAGGAGTGAAGGATTGGAAAGGACAGTGAGGACAGGTTAGAGGAGGGCCAGGAGTACTCCCAACTGGATCCCCCTGCTCTCCGATTAGTCAACCCTGAAATGCTAGATAGATTAGACTCCACGCTCTCCTCCTTAAATGCAGGTCAAAGAGGCACCCTAAAAAGGCTCAGAACAGCATTTACAGAAAAGCGCAAGGGCAAGGAAAGTTCCCAAAAACGGTGGCAATGGTGTTGGAGATGCCTTACCTAGTCAAATTGCCGCAAGAGAGTGCAATGAAAGTTGGACAGACACTTGCGAGCGGTAATGTCCCCAAGGACATAGGGCAGACCAGAAAAAAGATGCTCCCCATCGTAAAGGGAAAAGGGAACGGCAAACACCCTAAAGTAAACAGCACTTGTGTACCTCACCAGAAAGCTAAAAGTAAGGTCAGTGTGGATCTACCCACTGAAGAACCCAATGATCAGGTCCCAAACCCAAAGCTCATCAAACCCAACAATTTCAAAACAGAACTCAGCAAGAACAGCCAGGATCAAATCTGACACATAACCATCCTCGTCAAAACTCCAACACAATTAGATCAGTACACCTGTAACAGACAATGTCAGCTGCAGTAAATCCAAGATTAATGTGTGAAGTTGTGAAGTTATTATTGAGAATGAATGTGGGTTTCCTTCTATTTCTTCCCACAATTCTGTCATGAAATGTCCCTATTCTCACTTTTCTTTCCATGTGCTGCGGCGGTGTCAAGATAACACGATGTGCCAAATGAGGAATTTTAATTCATCAGTTGGAAACTTACAATAAACATTTAATGGTGAAAATCCTGCAGTTAACCTTGAAAAAACAGGCAGCCAAGATGGCCACCACAATTGTTATCTGAAACACCTTTTCACATTCCAAGGCCTCCAACAGGAGACACATATATTATGAGCCTGGACCCAAATCACTGGCTTGCTCTAGTGCTTCATTTACCTAAGCTTACAATCATTAACACGGCATACGAGGCCATCCTGACACATTGACTTTGAAAGAGCAAACTTCTCGGTATATATCTCCCCAGGGCTCAGTAAATAGCAGTTTTCTGAGCCCTGGGGAGATATAATTTCTAATCTTGAATCTCATTATAAGGGTACAAAGATTACAATGCTGCAGTCATGAGACCTTCTGTCCATCTCTGTGAAAGCTGGGAGTTTCCCCTGGACAAAGACAGACAAGCCAGTGATTCAAACTGTGCAGAAGCAGAAGGGCTGTGCCCCTGCTCCACCTCCCCCCCACCTCTCAGTCCGTCTCTCTCTCCAGATAACATCACAAGTTTGAAAAAAACATGCGACTGTGGGCCCTCCAAGCCTTCCGATTGCTGCAGACAGAGTAACCAGTTGAAGAAAGCCACCTACAAATCTGCCTCCAAGAAAACACTGAGCCATGTGTGCCTGCCACAAATGCACTTCAACCAGCCAAAAACTTCAGGAAAACAATTTCAGCCAGAAGACCACCGAATCGTCCAACCTCACAGAATAACAAAGAAGAAAGAACAAAGAACAGTGCAGCACAGGAACAGGCCATTCGGCCCTCCAAGCCTGCACCGATCTTGATGCCTGCCTAAACTAAATCCTTCTGCACTTCCGGGGCCCATATCCCTCTATTCCCATCCTGTTCATGTATTTGTCAAGATGTCTCTTAAACGTCGCTATCATACCTGCTTCCACCACCTCCCCTGACAGCAAGTTCCAGGCACTCACCACCCTCTGTGTAAAAAACTTGCCTCGCACATCCCCTCTAAACTTTGCACCTCGTACCTTAAACCTATGTCCAGTAGTAACTGACTCTTCCACCCTGGGAAAAATCTTCTGACTATCCACTCTGTCCATGCCGCACATAACTTTGTAAACCTCGATCATGTCAGCTACCAGGAAATGTTATATAGTCTGGGGCTGTTCTCCTTGGAACAGAGAAGGCAGAGGGGAAATGTGATTCAAATGTACAAAATTGCGTGAGGCCTGGATGGAGTGGAGGTGAAGGGTCGATTCACCTTAGCAGAGAGATCAGTGACGAAGTGGCATAGATTTAAAGTGCTTGGTAGAAAGACTACAGGGGAGATGAGGACTTTACTTTCTCCCAGAGGGTGGTGGGAGTCTGGAATTCATTGCCCGGAAGGGTAGTTAAGGCAGGAACCCACAACTCATTCCAAATGGAATATGCACCTCATGTGCCGTAATCTATCAAATGCTGGAAGGTGGGATTAGAATGGGTGGATCGTTTTCAGCTGGCATTGACACGATGCGCCAAGTGGTCTCTTTATGTGCTATAAACTTTCTATGATTCTAAGATGAAACTCAGGCAATGTTGAAAGACGAGGTAGGTCAGATACTAGACTGGTTTGAAATTGAGAAAGAGGAAGTATTAGATTAGCTATCTGTACTTAAAGTGGATAAAAACCAGGACCAGATAACATGCATCCAAGGATACTGAGGGAAGTGAGGGTGGAAATCGCAGAGGTACTGACCATAATTTTTCAATCTTCCTTAGACTCGGGGGTGATGACAGAGGGCTGGAGAATTGCAAACGTTACACCCTTGTTCAAAAGAGGGTGTAAAGTTAAGCACAGCCACTACAGGCCAGTCAGTTGAACTACAGTGGTGGGAAAACTTCTAGAAAAAATAATTTGGGACAAAATCAATAGTCACGTGGACAAATGCGAGTTAATAACGGAAAGCCAGCATGGATTTCTTAAGGGAAAATCATGTTTAACTAACTTGCTGGAGTTTTTGAGGTGGTAACAGAGAGAGTTGATGAAGGCAATGGTGTTGATGGGGTTTACATGGACTTTCATATAACAGTCTATTCAGATTCAATTGAACCATGAATTCGATCTTGGAATTCAGAGTAGAATCTCAGAATTTGCCGATGACACCAAACTTGGAGGAGTGGTAAACAGTGAGGATGATATAAACTGCCTACAACAGGATAGAGATGGGCTATCAGAATGGGCAGAGAAGTGGCAGGTGGAATTTAATACAGAGGAGTGTGAGGTGATGCATTTTGGCAGGAGCAATAGTGTGAGGCTATGCAGACAGAATGGTACAGTTCTAAAGAGTATGCAGGAACAGATGAACCTGTGTGTGGATGTGCAGAGATCTTTGAAGGTGGCAGGACATATTGAGAGAATGACTACAAAGCATATGAGATCTTGAGCTTCTTAAATAGAGGCAGAGACTACAAAGCAGGAAGTTATGCTGAAAATGTATACAACTCTGGTTAGGCCCCAAGTGGAGTATTGTGTCCAGCTCTGGTCATCCTACTTTAGGAAGGATGTGACTGTCCTTGAGAGGGTGCAGAGGAGATTTACCAGAATAGTTCCAGGGATGGGGTTTTTGTTACAATACTAGGTTGGAAAAGCTGGGGTTGTTCTCCCTGGAGTAATTGCGATTGAGGGAATATTTCCTAGAAGTGTATAAGATTATAAGAGAATCATAGAGAATCACAGAGCTGTTGCAGCACAGATGGAGCTCATTCAGCCCATTGCATCTGCACCTGTTCTCCGAGTGAGTAATTCACTTAACGCCATTTCCCTGCCTTTCCCCCATAATCCTACACATTCTTCCTTTTCAGGTGTCTAAATAATTCCCTTTCGAATGTGTCAAGTGAACCTCTTTCAATCACACTCTCTGACAGTGCATTCCAGATCCTAACCACTAACTGTGTGAAAATATTTTCCTCATGTTGGCATTGCTATTTTTAAAACCAAATACATTAAATCTCAACCCATCCGTTCTTGATCGTTTGCCGAGTGGGAACAGTTTTTCCCTACCTACTCTGTCCAGACCCCTCATGATTTTGAAAGGTTTAGATAAGATATAGACAAGGAAAAACTGTTCCCATTAACTGATGAAACACGGACCAGGGAACACAGATGGAAGGTTTTGGGTAAGAGATGCAGGGGGAATATGAGGAAGAGTTTTTTTACACAGTGGATGGTAATGAGCTGGAACTCATTGCCCATGAGGGTGGTGGAAGCCGAGACAATCAATGATTTAGGAACATAGGACCATAAGAGCAGGAGTAGACCATTCAGCCCATCCAGCCTGACCTGCCATTCAATATGATCGTGGCTCATCATCCACTTCAATGCCTTTTCCCCACACTATCCTCATATCCTTTTATCTCATTGATATTTAGAAATGTGTCAATCTCTGCTTTAAACATAAACAATGACTGAGCTTCCACAGCCCTCTGGGGTAGAGAATTCCAAACATTCACAACCCTCTGAGTAGTGAAATGTTTCCTCATCTCTGTCCTAAGTGGCTTCCCACTTATTTTGAAATTGTGTCTGCTAATTCTAGATTCCCCAACCAGGGGTAACATCTTAGCTGCATCTGCCCTGTCTATCTCCTAAAGTATTTTGTAGGTTTCAATGAGATCACCTCTTATTCTTCGAAACTCTAGAGAATAGTTTCCCCAATCTCTCTTCATAGGACAGTCCCGCCATCCCAGGAACAAGTCTGATGAACCGTCGTTGCACTCCCTCTATGGCAATAATATCCTTCCTACGAGCGGCACAGTGGCACAGTGGTTAGCACCGTAGCCTCACAGCTCCAGGGACCCGGGTTCGATTCTGGGTACTGCCTGTGTGGAGTTTGCAAGTTCTCCCTGTGTTTGCGTGGGTTTTAGCCGGGTGCTCCGGTTTCCTCCCACATCCAAAGACTTGCAGGTGATAGGTAAATTGGCCATTGTAAATTGCCCCTAGTGTAGGGAGGTGATAGGGAATATGGGATTGCTGTAGGGTTAGTATAAATGGGTGGTTGTTGGTTGGCACAGACTCGGTGGGCCGAAGGGCCAGTTTCAGTGCTGTATCTCTAAAGTAAGGGGACTAAAACTGCGCACAATACTCCAAGTGCGGTCTAACTAAAGTTTTGTACAATTGTAGCAAGCCTTCACTACTCCTGTACTCAAATCCTCTTACGATAAAGGCTAACATGCCATTAACCTTTGTAATTGTTTGCTGCACCTGCATGTTAGCTTTCAGTGACTTATTGGCAAGGACACCCAGGACGCTTTGTACATCTACACTTCCTAATTCATCATTTAGGAAATACTCTGCACATCTATTCCTCCTACCAAAGTGGATTACCTTACATTTTTCAATATTATATTCCACCTAACATGTTCTTGCCCAATCACTGAGTCTGAACAATTCCCGTTGAAGCGGCTTTGCATCTTCCTCACTGTACACATTCCCACCTAGTTTTGTGTCAGACGCAAACTTGGAAATATTACATTTGGTCCCCACATCCAAATCATTGAAATATATTGTGAACAGCTGAGGCCCAATCTCTGATCCTTGCAGTACCCCACTAGTCATAGCATGCCAACGCGAAAATGATCCGTTTATTCCTACTCACTGTTTCCAATCTGTTAACCAATCCTTAATCCATGCCAGTATATTACCTCCTACACCATGTATTTTAATTTTGCAAAGCAAGCTCCTTTGGGGGTTCTACAAACCTTCTGAAAATACAAGTATACTATGTCTGCCAACTCCTCTTAATCAATTCTGTTGTTATAATCCTCAAAAACTCCAACAGGTTCGTCAAACATGATTTCCCATTCATAAATCCATGTTAACTACACCCAATCAGATCATTATTATCCAAATGTCCATTTATAACATCATTTAGAATTGATTATAGCAGGTTCCCAACGATTAATGTAAGGCTAACATGTCTGTAATTCCCTGTTTTCGCTCTCCCTCCCTTCTTATATAGTGGGCTGACATTTGCATCCTTCCAATCTGCAGGAACCGCTCCGGAATCTACAAAATTTTTGAAGATGATCAGCAATGCATCCACTATCTCCATAGCTATCTCGTCAACACTCTGGGACGTAGAATATCAGGTGCTGGGGACAGAGCAACCTTCAGCCCCATTAATTTCTCCAATACAACCTTCTTAGTAATACTAACTTCCTTTAATTCATTGCAGTTCTGAAGAAGGGTCACTGACCTGAAACGTTAACTCTGCTTCTCTCTACACAGATGCTGCCAGACCTGCTGAGTGTTTCCAGCATTTCTTGTTTTTATTCAAGATTTCCAGAATCCACAGTATTTTACTTTTAATTTCCTTCAATTCATCATTCCCCCAATCCCTTGGATCTCTAATTCTGGGAGATTTCTTATATGTGTCTCGGTGAAGACAGACACAAAATAATCATTTAGCTTCTCTGCAATTTCGCTGCTCCCATTATAAATTCTACTGACACTGCCTGTGATGGACTCACATTTGTCTTAGCCAAATGTTTCCTTTTTACGTACCTGTAGAAGCTTTTTACAGTCCGTTTTTATATTTTTCCAGCTAACATTCATATTTTATTCACCCTTTCTTTAGCAGTTTCTTCATTCTCCTTTGGTGTATTCTAAAATCCTCCCAATTCTCAGGTTTACTACAATTTATGGCAACTTTATTGTCCTTTAATAGAGTCATAGCGTCATAGAGAGATACAGATACGGCCCTTCGGCCCACCGAGTCTGTGCCTGCCAACAAACACCCATTTATATTAATCTGACATTAATCCCATATACCTTACCACATTCCCACCATTCTCCTACCACCTACCTACACTAGGGGCAATTTACAATGGCCAATTTACCAAGCAACCTGCAAGTCATTGGTTGTAGGAGGAAACTGAAGCACTCAGCTGAAACCTACGTGGTTACAGTAGAACTTGCAAACTCCACTTAGGCAGTACCAAGAACTGAACCCGGGTTGCTGGAGCTGTGAAGCTGCAGTGCTAACCACAGTTTTAATCTTATACAATCCTTAACTTCCTTTGTTGTCCACAGTGGACTGCCTTTACTTTTGGGATTTATGTGCCTGCAAGCAATGTATAGGTGCTGTAAACCATATAATATTTATTTAAAGACTATCGATTGCCTATGTACTATCATACCTTTCAATGTAGTTTCCCAATCCACCTCGGGCAATTTGCCCCTCATACCTTCATAACTTCTTTTGCTCAAATTTAACACCCTGGCTTAAGAGTGAACCACCTTACTTTCAAGCATAATGTAAAATTCTATCACATTATGGTAATTCATCCCTAAAGGTAACTTTACAATACAATTGTTAATTATCCTTGTCTCATTACATAATACTAGATCTACAATAGCCTGTTTTCTAGTCGGTTCCTCAACATACTGCTCTAGAAAACCATCCCTAACACACTCTAGAAACTCGTCATTCATAGCATTTGTTCTCATTAGGTTACCCAGTCTATATGAGGATTGAAGTCACCCATGATGACTGTATTGCCCATGTTATATGATTCTCTCATCTCCATTAATGCCATTCCCCACAAAAACACTACTGTTTGATGGCCTACAAACAGCTTCTACCAGTGTTTTCTTCCCCTTGTTGTTTCTTAGCTCCTCCCAAATAGATTCCATATTTTGTTCTTCAGAACTGAGATCCTCCCTTACTAATGTACTGATACCATCCCTTATTATCAGAGCAACGTTATGTCCTTTCCCTTTTTGCCTGTCCTTCCTAAAGGTCGAATCTGCTTGCGAATTCAATCCTCAGTCTTGGTCACCCTGTAGCACATTCCGTTATGACAATTGGATCATACTCATTTACCTCTATTTGGGCCTTTAAATCATCTACCCTGTTCTGAATACTGAGTGCATTCAGGTACAGTGCCCACAACCGTGTCTTATTGGCATTCTGCATTCTAGTTGATGTTCACCTTTGTTTCACCTACCTTTGAATGTCACCTTCTACTTTTCTACCTCCTGTTACCAGCTTTACTTCCTTCCAATTTGATCCTTCCTCCCAATTTCAAAAGAAAACTGGATGGGTGCTTGAAGGAAGTGACCTTGCAGGGCTACGGGATTGAGTGGGGGAGTAAAACTGACTGAATTGCTCCACAGAGAACCAGCACGGTCTCGATGGGCCTAATTGAATCCTTCTGTGTGGTAAGTGACTCTGACTCTATCACTGTCTATGACTGAATGTTGGATATGTCTCCCGTTCCTGCCAGAAAGATCCGGATACATAAAATGTCAATGAAACTGTGACGTTAACAACCACTGACAGCTCCGTCCTCACCCTGGTCTGAGGCTCGAGTTCTCGTTTCAGGAGGTGACATAGCTCTGTGACACATCCTTATTGAAACAGAGTCATCTCACATACTGCTCCAGGCTTAGATGTTGGTAGGAAAAGTGCTCTTGGAAAACCCGGAGTGGGTAGGGCAGAGCCCCCTCCTCCTCCTTCGTTACAGAGCTTCCTCTCTCTGCAGCTTCTGCTCCATTTGTTGGAGATGTTACAGAGCCAGAGACACTGTAACTACAGTCCCCATACCTCGTCCAGAGTTGGGGCACAAAATCCTCTGTCCTCCCTGAATTTTTGCAGCAGCTCACAACCCAACCTCCAGGAAACCATCCACAGCACCTTCCACTAACTTTACAAGAGCAGAAGTAAGTCAAAAGCCTATAAGTTGCATGCCTGGTCCGTTTAAATAACACTAGAGGGGGTTCCTGCTGCTGCTGCTGCTGAATGTATGTTCAGCTGAGAGTGACTAACACAGGGGTCAGTGAACATGTACAGACCAAGTTTCAAAGACGTACATCAAAGCTGTTGGAATGGTACATTGACATCCCATTCAAAACCATCCACAAATAAACAACACGTACATGGAAAGATTGACCGAGAGCCCTGCCCAGCGTGGGGCATTGTGCAGGCCACAGTAGAAGTGCCCATCTGCCCAAATCACACTAACAGCACATACATGGTGCTATTGACCGAGAGCCCTGCATCAAAGCTGCTGGAATAGCAGTTTGACATGACATTCCACAAAACCTCGTGCTACTGGTGCACACAATGTACACCCGGGCGAGAGTACTGCACAGCATGGGACAGTGTGCAGGCCACACCGGAAATGGCTGGGAGCTCAGCTCATACCCTTTTATAGATCCAGGTTTCCACAATGTGGGCAACAGTGCTGCTATAAGAGCTGAAAATCACCACCAAGAAGAGGTAGAGAGGGAAGGAAATTCACTTTAAAAGGGGACATGGAAATAGACTTGATGGAAGATTTTCAAGAATATGGGAATGGACAGGGGAATGGGACTAATTGGATGGGTGAGGCCATGGAGGGATTCAAGCACAAGAATGAGAATATTAAAATTAAGGGTGTTGCCAGACGGGAGCCAATGTAGATCAGTGAGCACAGTTGTGATGGGTGATCGGGATTTGGTGTGAGTTAGAACACAGGCAGCAGAGTTCTGGATGGGCTGTGGTTTATAGAAGTTTATAACTGGGAAGGTGACCAGGATACAATTGGAAAAATCAAGTGAATAAAGGCACAGATGAGGGTTTATGCAGCAGATGGGCTGAGGCAGAGGTTGTGATCGGTGATATTACAGAGGTGGTAATAGGCAGGGTTGGTGATGTAGGGAATATGGAGATGAATTCAGCTCAGGTATAAATGGAACACAGATGTTGTAAACAGCCTCGGATATTGGGCAGGGTGGGGTAGGTGATTCACAGATAGGAGATGGAGTTTGTGATGAAGACCAATGGCACTGGCTTCAGTCTTCCTAATATTTACATTACAGAAGAGTATTTCAGTGAAATAGGGTTTACAGATCACCTAGCGGGAAATAGAGACTTATCAGGAGCAAAGACAGGACCCAAGATGAAAGATGAATTTACAAGAACTGTAATACAATTAGCAATGGGTTGACAGCTAATAGCTGGAGGTAGAGATTCACCAGCAACAGTAGCAGCAGCAAGAAGGGTAGAGTAAACTACAGGAGCAGTAATGCAATTTAACATGGTTTATAGAATTAATAGCTGTATCGAGAGACTTACCAGGGATGCCAACAATAGCCAGGATGGGATAGTCAATATATTGAATTATCTCAAGTGCACACAAAATCCGATCGTCTAATGAGTACCAATCCCAATATGTAGAAAGATAGTAAAGATCCGAGGATAAACTCCTGTCCATTGCTGTAACATTCCAATCTATTGTTCTCAGATTCTGATCCATTGTTGTAACATTCCAATCTATTGTTCTCAGATTCTGATCTATCCCTTCCCTCTCTCTGGAGCCACTGATCCTTGTCAGTGCCGAGCGTGATGTTCCCTTTGACGCTATGTGATAACACATTGAAAGAGTCCCTTATTAATAGAAAAGGAAAACCCTCCAATGACACAATTAGGGCCCATGGAGACTGACATTAATTGCAATTACTGAACAAATAGATTTAGTTAACCCTTTTCATTTGGACACCTTTTGTACCACAATCAACGATAACATTTGCCCAGTCTGAATGGGTTGTATGAGGATTGCTGAGGGAGGGAAAGGTGGGAATAGCAGATTCACAGGCCAGAATCTTCCAATACTCCTTGGATATGTGAGTGGTGGCAGAGGACTGGAGGGTTGTCAACGTTGCACCCTGATTAAAAAAGGAGAGGTGGAGTAAACTCAATATTTACTGTCACTGATGGGGGCATTTCTAGAGTTCACATCCCAGGACAAACGTATTTGATGCTGGAGAAAAGAAAAAAAGCATGGACAACAAATGGCCAGCAGGAAGTATATGGTAAGACAAGTCATGTCTAGTAAATGTCAACAACAACAACTTATATTTATATAGTGCCTTTAATGTAATAAAACATCTCAAGATGCTTCACAGGAGCATTATGAAGCAACGTATGACACAGAGACACAACAGGAGATATGAGGTCAGATGACCAACAGCTTGATCCAAGAGGAAGTTTTTATGTAGTATCTTAAGGGAGGAATGTGATGTAGCGTGGCAGTGACAGTGGGATACTGGCAATCTCACCAGAGGCTCAGGCTCATTCCCGGGGGACATGGGTTCAAATCCCATCATAGCAGATGGTGGAATTTAAAATTCAATTATGTAATGCATTCAATTGATGAATAAAAATCTGGAATTGTAATCTGGACTTAATAATGTTGCCATGAAGCCATCATCGATTTTTATAACAATCTATCTGGTCCATTAATGTCCTTTAGGGAAGGAGATCTACCATCCTTATCTGTTCTGGTCTCCATGTAACTCAATGTGGTTCACTTTTAACTGTCCTCTGAAATAGTCTAGCAAGCCAATCAGTGTCAAGAATAATTATGGATGGACAATAAAGATGTAGGAATGGTATTCCAGAGATTTTCATAAGGGTCGTTAACTAGTCTAGGACATAACTCTGGACACAGGTCTTTGTGCCTACATTTCTGGCAATGATAATGTGAAGCCTCACGTCCACATATATAAACAAATGTTGTTTATGAACTGTCATCTTTTTGATTGGTTACTCTATGGTTCAAACATGAGAATTACAAGAAAGAATGAGACAGCACTCAAAGTTTAAATTAAACACCAATGACTCTACTAGATTCAGTAGGAATACTACTAGTTAACAATTATACAAAATACCCATTCACAATGTACCGGTGAACAATACACCCATTAGTCACAAACATGTTGCAAAGAGTCATGCATACATGATAACCCAGTGAGCATTTCCCTCCCTGCTAATCGTTCTGTCGCTGACCAAGCTCCTCGACCTTATCACAGAATCACTATTTTCAATGATTTTTACACCTTTCATATCAAGGTGGGCTGAATGTTTCACTGACAAGATCACACTGTCCTATCAAAATCCACCGTAGGCTACAATTGTCCAATGAGATGTCTAATTCTTTGTTCAGACTATGAGATGAGATACTGCCTTGCTGGTGAGCATGTGTTTACATTTCCTTCAGTAATTTCATCACCCCTTGTGGATGTTACAGATGCATCAGGATTGTTATCAGAACAAAAAATAGCAGATTTCATTCCTGGTCACAGACACATTTTGAACCACAGGACAATTAAACAATCCAAATCCCTTACATTCCTGACGTCTTACAAACTGTTACTTCGAGAATTTCTAGTTTATTTGCATTTCAAAACAAGACATTGTAAAGGAATTCACAGAGTCAAGCCAGCTGGAATCTGGAGGCCCCTCCCCTCCCCCCACCCCCCACTGAACGACAATGACAATGACTTAAACCAGGCTCAAAGTACCATCATGGAAGGGTAGTTAGTTAATGACTGACCAATCAAATGAACAGAAATGGCCTTTTACCTAATATGGAACAGAACCAAGCTGGGAAATGTGTATAAATTAAGAGCTTGTAAGACCCCAAAAGGGCACATCATCATCAAGAAGAAGACAGAAGATAGACTCCAATGAAGAGACAAGGTTCGACAGATAACCGGAAGTTGAGCACCGGGTGTTCCATTGTGAACACAACTGCTGACCACTTCCCTTTGCTCAATATTACCATGTTCTGCTTATTGTGCAGAACTTCATTCAGTCTGTGAAGCTTGTGAAAACAGCCTTGTATCCATGTAGTTTGATAGCTAGTCTGAGCTGCAAGTCCCTTTTAGATCTGATCTCCCAACATAGACTGTCATTGTAATTGACCTAAGTCTGACAATTACATTAAATCAAACCCCAGATCTTACAAGTGGAGCTGAAACCCGGGACTTTGACTACAATGCAAACCGAGGCAGTTGTAGCAAAGTTTTGCAAACATGGGAATATTCGTTTGACCAGTGAAAACTCTTGCAGGGATAAACTCTTTTGAGGGGCAGACGATTATACTGACCCAGTGATGTCTCTTTAAATACACAGTATGTCACAAAAAGACAATGGGAAGAAGGGTCTCTGGGAAACATATGAGGAAGAGTTAAGCACTAAGTGTAATATGGACAATATCCAGTCCCTGTTCGGAGACTGTCGATGGAAGCATGCACACGTTCCTTTTAAAATATAGTGAAGTTTATCCAGGCACACGTCTTGGCTAAACATCAGAAGGGTGAAAAGGCTTTAAATCTGACTCCATATCCAGCATCACACAGTGCACAGTGCGATGAGGAAGTGATACAGTCACAGGTGAGAGAAATGGTAGCTCAAAGTGAACAGACCCAGCAGCAGCAGCAGACACAGCTACATGAGTTACACAATAAGCTAGTGTACTTTACTGTCACTATACAACAACAGACACTTAATGCAGGACAGGCTTGTGCAGTTCAGCAGCAGTTAGAGTTAGCAGAGAAACATACTGTCACTGTCACACAGGATAATGTCCAGTTGACCCAGCAGTTAGAGGATTCTAGAGGTGTCCTTAGGGAGTTACAGGAGTGACCCCACCGTAAGACAGAGCATGCACAGTGCAGGTCCAACTTTCAGTGATTGCAAACCCAGAGGGAAAGCAGCTCCCAGGCGGGTGTAGCAGCCATCACAAAAAGCAGAGTATCACACAGGTGGTACTAAAACGGAGCAGGAGGCCTCGGAGGGGGACAATTTTGGAGCGGGAGATCGTTTACCAATCTGTCCCGTTAAGGTAACCTCCTTGACAGGCTGTCCCGTTAATGTGGTGACAACACCGAATGGAACAGTCTGTTACTCTCAATCCCACCAAGACACCTGTGAGGTTGAGATATAAAAGGAAAGGAAATCTTTCGGAGCAACAGTAAGGTTGAAACAATGTCTGAAGAGAACAGGAGGAAAAGCTTGTGTTTGAGTAAGTGGGTCTGTTTTTGTATTTGAAGTTTCCTGTTTGATTTCTTTGTCTGTCTCAACCAGTGTCTATTACGGTCAGTTACGTCTGGTCCTGCATGCTGTCTGAAAGTAGTTGGTTGTTTAACATGTGTGTATAGTTATATTTTAAATTGGTGTGAGTGGGGAGGACAAAAGTTTTGATAACATGGATGTTGGAGTGTTAAATAGCAATTGCTTTCTGCTGGGAAGGAGACAGAGAGAAAGAGAGACAGAGAGAGACAGAGAGAGAGAGAGTGAGAGAGAGAGAGAGTGAGAGAGAGAATGAGTCAGAGAGAGAGGGGGAGAGAGTGAGAGAGGGAGTGAGTGAGTCAGAGAGAGAGAGAGAGAGGTGTTCCTCCAGGGGGGATAATGAGTAATGACACTCAGGGACAGAGGAAATGTGAGCTCTGGTACTTTGATTGTTCCTGCAGGTAAAAACCTTGAAGACCCTCTTTCCACCTCCTGCCGCTATGTGTGTGGATGACACGGACTGAAGTCCCTTTCTTTAACAGGGATCTATTCAGAATCTGGCACACTTGAGGCCTTCCAACATCGGTGGGTACCGCAGGGGCTGGGATGCATCTTTAATGCCGAGTATGGCATTTTAATTTGAGTTTTTGGTTTCTTTATCTGTTTTTAATAAAATTAATTCAAAATTCAAATAAAGGGGGCCTGGGGAATAAAGTCGCCCTCGACAAAAAAACAAAACGGGCCTGAGGGTCAGATCGAGAGTAAATCTCCCTCCACACTGTTGAGGGTGTGAAGGTATAAACATAGACGTCTCGTGAGACTGAGGTCTCTGAAACTCCTCACCTCTCCCGGAATAAGAGGAGGAGGCATCCCTCCACTGCAGATTGCCGAGAGGAACAGGGTCAGTCTCCTGGCGGGTCCTCGGACTCCCCGCACTACCAGCACCATTGGGGCTCGAGCCTTGAGTCACAGCTTTCTATCCCACAAAACGGAGTGGGTACAGAAGCCTCTGTACCATTCGCAACACCCGAGGTGGGGCGGGGGAGTGGTGAAGGGCCCCTCTCCTGATGGGGGAGCCTGTGGATCCACCAGGAGAAAACATTCCATCTCCCACTTGGACCGGTGTCCTGGGTGGGGCTGAGATCTGTGAGGGTCAACGCTCTCGGCGCCTGTTGCTGTCATCCAGGATGGATCCGACCCGGAGGTTGATTTGAATAATGTTAACAGTGCTCTGTCTGCTGGTACTGTGGCGCTGGCAGGGTGGGAGATGGCCTCCTCTCTCTACCTCGGGTCCCGCTCCGGCTGGATTTCCAGAGTCAAGAAACAACTGCCTCCCCCGAGGCTGATCACAAGCCCGGGCACCGAGGGGGAGAGGGTGTCCTCAACCACAGGCACTCATATTCCCAGTTTCCCCGGAGGAATATAGGAATGACTCCTCCACCACCGATCCTGGGGATGTGATCATGAGGGAGGTGAGACTCGCTGGCGTGGCCGGGATGTCCACACCACATTGTGTGGTGGGTGTGTCGGCCACTGGCGTTGACGGCCCGGAGGAGGATGGAGTCTCAGTGAGGGGCACGGAGGACGACCTTGAATCCATTGCCAGTGAGGCGGTGGACTCCCTCCTGCCTCCTACCGAGTCTCCTCTCATCCCCATTGCCGAACTCCGGGACTTCCTTGCTGCTTGCAGGGATTGTCACAATAAAGTTCAGCTGCCCCTTGACCAGTGGTTGAAGCTGGCGCTGATCATCAGATCTGTCCGTCTTGCCCACAAGGAGGGTTGCAAATGTGCAGACATGAAAAAGGTCGTGCGATGCCCGATCAAAGTGTTCCCCTCTGGGTTGGTGGGGGAGTTTAAGGCGATGAGCAGTTCCACTCTCTCCTCACAGTAAGGTATTGGTGACAGGATGGTGGTATTTTTGACATGAAGATATCCATAGCCAGCCTCAACATCAACAGCAGCAGGGGGTCTCTCAGCGGTTTTCACAATCTCAGAATCCTCAGGGAAGGGAGATATGTGATGAGTTTTATGCAGAAAACCCACACCGTTCCGGGAGATGAAGCCACCTGGCTCCTGGAGCGACAGGGTGACTTGATGGATTAGCTCCCTCGACTTTGTCGATGCCTGGTGGAATCTCAATTCCGATTCTAGTGCTTTCATCAGGATTACTTAGGAGCAGGCTTCCGAATCGACAGCCTCTACATTTCACATCTCGGTGGCCTCCATGTGGCTGGTGCAGTGCTGGGACCACCAGCTGGTGAGGGCGGAGTTCACTCCGCTTGTCACGGGGGCAGGGTCAATGCACTGGCACTTTAACAACTGGCTGCTGGAGGACGAGTGATTCCGGGACTCGTTACGTCGATACACGGCCGCCTGGAGAAGGAAGCAGAGGGGCTTCCCCTCCTTGAGGCTATGGTGGGATGTGGGCAAGACTCACATTCACGCCTTCTGTCAGGAGTACGTGAAGGGATCGACCAAGAGGTGGGAATCCGAGATCGGGCACCTAGAGAGGGAGGTACTTGACTTGGAGTCCTGTGTCGGTCAAGCCGTCGCGGAGCCTGCCTTGTGGCAGGCATACAAAGAGAAGGATGTGCGGAGGGACCTGCAGCTCATAGGGTCCCAAGGAGTGCACGTGAGGTCGCGGATCGAGATCCGGGAAGATTTGGACCGCGCCACACCCTTCTTCTACACACTGGCAAAATGGTGGGGGGTCGGTAAGCAGCTCATCGAGCTCCTGGCCGACGATGGATCCTCCATTATGGATCCAGAGGGAATGGAACTTTTGGTACGAACCTATTACAGTGCGTTGTTCTCTCTGGACCCGTCCAGCGAGGAGACGGGCAGAGTTCTATGGGAGGACCTGCTGAATGTCAGCCTGGAGAACGCCGAAGGATTGGGGGCTCTGCTCGCATTGGTGGAGCTGTACGGATCAGTCCACCAGTTCTCGAAGGGCAAATCACCGGGGCTGTAAGGGCTGACCGTGGAGCTCCGCAGGGCGTTCTGGGATGCCCTCGGGGACGACTGCGCCTGTGTCCTGGGGATTGCCTGGCAACCAGGAGATGCCCCTCACGTGGCACAGGGTGGTTGTTGACCTGTTGCTGAAGAGGGATGATCTCTGCTTGCTTAAGAAATGGCGTCCAGCCTCCCTCCTCAGCACGGATTGGAAGATCTACCCCGTCCAGGAATTCCCAGAGAAACACACCTCCAGAGACACTGTAACTACAGTTCCCATACCTCGTCCGGAGTTGGGTCACCAGATCCACTCGTCTTACTGACAGTCTGTAGCAGCTCACAACACAACCTCCGGAAAACCATCCACAGCACCGCCACTAACTTTACTATCGCAGAAGTAAGTCAAAAGCTCCTCACCTGCAAGTTGGATGCCTGGTCCTTTAAATAACACTAGAACAAAGAATAATACAGCACAGGAAAAGGCCATTCGGCCCTGCAAGCCTGCGCTGATCTTGATGCCTGTCTAAACTAAAACCTTCTGCACTTCCGGGGACCGTATCCCTCTATTCCCATCCTATTCATGTATTTGTCAAGATGCCTCTTAAATGTTGCTATTGTACCTGCTTCCACCTCCTCCCCCGTCAGCAAGTTCCAGGCACTCACCACCCTCTGTGTAATTAACTTGCCTCGCACATCCCCTCTGTACTTTGCCCCTTGCACCTTAAACCTATGTCCCCTAGTAACTGACTCCTCCACCCTGGGAAAAAGCTTCTGACTATCCACTCTGTCCATGCCACTCTTAACTTTGTAAACATCTGTCATATCGCCCCTGCACCACCGTCGCTCCAGTAAAAACAATCCGAGTTTATCCAACCTCTCCTCATAGCTAATACCCTCTAGACCAAGCAACATCCTGGTTAACCTCCTCTGTACCTTCTCCAAAGCCTCCACATTCTTCTGGTAGCGTGGCGACCAGAATTGCAAGCACTGCTCCAAGTGTGGCCTAACGAAGGTTCTGTGGACCTGTACGCCAAGATCTCTCTGCCTGTCAATACTCCTAAGGGTTCTGCCATTTACTCTATACTTCCCACCTGTATTGGACCTTCCAAAATGCACCACCTCACATTTTTCCGAATTAAACTCCATCTGCCATTTCTCCGCCCAAGTCTCCAACCGATCTATATCCTGCTGTATCCTCTGACAATCCTCATCACTATCCGCAACTCCAGCAACCTTTGTGTCGTCCGCAAAGTTACCATTCAGACCAGCTACATTTTCCTCCAAATGATTTATACATACTACAAACATCAAAGGTCCCAGCACTGATCCCTGCGGAGCACCACTAGTCACATCCCTCCATTCAGAAAAGCACCCTTCCACTGCTACCCTCTGTCTTCTGTGACCGAGCCAATTCTGTATCCAACTTGCCAGCTCACCTCTGATCCCGTGTGACTTCACCTTTTGTATCGGTTTGCCATGAGGGACCTTGTCAAAGGCTTTACTGAAGTCCATGTAGACAACATCCACTGCCCTTCCTTCATCAATCATCTTTGTCACTTCCTCAAAAAACTCAGTCAAGTTTGTGAGACACGACCTCCCCTTCACAAAACCATGCTTCCTCTCGCTAATAAGTTCACTTGTTTGCAAATGCGAATAAATCCTGTCCCGAAGAATCCTCTCTAATAATTTCCCTACCACTGATGTAAGGCTCACCGGCCTGTAATTTCCAGGAATTTCCTTGCTAGCCTTCGTAAACAGAAGAACAACATTGGCTATTATCCAGTCCTCTGGGACCTCACCAGGAGACAATGAGGATACAAAGATTTCTGTCAAGGCCCCAGCAATTCCTCCCTCGCCTCCCGCAATATTCTGGGGTAGATTCCATCAGGTGCTGGGGACATATCTACCTTAATGTTTTTCAAGACTCCCAACACACCCTTTTTGATAACGACATGAACCAGACTATCTACACTCCCTTCCCTAGACTCATCATCCATCAAGTCCTTCTCTTTGGTAAATACTGATGCAAAGTATTCATTTAGTACCTCGCCCATTTCCTCGTGCTGCTGAATGTATGTTCAGCTGAGATTGACTAACACAGTCGGTCAGTGGACATGCACAGACCAAGTTCAAATGACGTACATCAAAGCTGCTGGAATGGCTGATTGACCTCATATTCAGACACCATCTCACGCTAACAGCACATGCTCAGATTGTCTGGTCTAGAGACTGGCCCAGAAAGGGACACCGTGCTGACCATACTAGAGCCCTGTCCAGCATGGGGCACTGTGCTGATCACGCTAGAAGTGGTCGGCTGTGTTGTTCACATCATTTTATGGATCCCACTTTCCATATCATCAGCACCAGTGGTGCAGTTGAACAGAAAATCGTGGGCGGGGAGATATATACAGGGAAATAAATTCACTTTTAAAGTTGAATTGAGAAAAGATTGAAGGAAAATTATTTTCAGATATATGGGAATGGTCAGGGAAATGGGACTAATTGGAGAAGTGAGGCCATGGAGCGATGCAAACACAAGAATGAGAACATTAAAATTAAGGTGCTGTCAGACCGGGAGCCAATGTAGATCAGTGAGCACAGGGTTGATGGGTGATCGGGATTTGGTGTGAGTTAGGACTCAGTCAGCAGGGTTCTGGATGGGCTGTGGTTTATTGAGGTTTATAACAGGAAGGGTGACCAGGATAGAATTGGAGGAGTCAAGTCTGGATTTAACAAAGGCACAGATGAGGGTTATTCTGCAGATGGTCTGAGGCAGAGGTGGAGATGGGTGATATTACAGAGGTGGCAGGGTAGGATTGGTGATAGAGAGAATGTGGAGATGAACTCAGCTCAGTTATAAATATAACACAGAGGTTGTAAACAGTCTGGTTCAGTGTCAGACATTGGACAGGGTGGGGTATGTATTTCACCGATAGGGGATGGAGTTTGTGATGAAGACCAATGACACTGGCTTCAGTCTTCCCAAAATTTACATTACAGAACAGTATTTCAGTGAAACGTGGTTTACTGATCTCCTAGCTGGAAATAGAGACAGCAGCAGCGAAGATGAGAGAGTGGAATACAAGAACTATTATCCCATTACAATGGTTTCTAGAGCCAATAGCTGGAGATATTCACCAGAAATAACAGCAGCAGCAAGGAGGGCAGAGTAAATTACAGAAGCAGTAATGCAGTTAAACATGGTTTATAGAATTAATAGCTGTTTAGAGAGACTTACCAGGAACACCAACAATAGCGAGGATTGGATAGTAAATGTATTGAATGATCTTCAGTACGAGATAGATCCGATGGTCTAATGGGTACCAATCATATGTAGAAAGATAGTAAAGATTGGAGGATAAACTTCTGTCCATTGTTGTAATATTCCAATCTATTGTTCTCAGATTCTGACCCATTGTTGTAACATTCCAATCTATTGTTCTCAGATTCTGACCCATTGTTGTAATATTCCATTCTATTGTTCTCAGATTCTGACCCATTGTTGTAACATTCCAATCTATTGTTCTCTGATTCTAATGTATCCTCTCCCTCTCTATGGAGCCGCTGATCCTGTTAATGCCAGGGCTAATGCTCTCGCCCACTCTATGTGAAAGCACATTGAAAGGAGACCCTTATTAATAGAAAAGGGAAATTCTCCAGTGACACAATTAGGGTGCATGGTGACTGACATTAATTACAGTCACTGAACAAACAGGTTCAGTTAACCTCTTTCAATCCAGCACTTTTTGTAGCACAATAAAGTAGAACATTTACCCAGTCTGCATGGGATTTGTGAGGGTTACTGAGGGAAGGAATGGTGGAAATAGCAGACACTTTCCAGAATCGTTCAATCCTCCTTGGATAGGGGAGTGGTGCCAGAGACTGGAGGGTTGTAAATGTTACACCCTATTTAAAAAAGGAGAGATGGGGTAAACCTTGTAATTACTGACCAGCCAGAATAGTGTCACAACGAAGGAAATTTCTAGAGGTGATAACCCAGGATATAAATATTTTTTTGCTTGGAAAATCAGTGGATAGTAACTGGCAAGCAACCTGGATATGCGAATGACAAATGACGTCTGGCAATCTTCAACAGCAAGAGGATTTGAGTACAGGAGCAGGGATGTCTTGCTGCAATTATAAAGGGCCTTAGTGAGGCCACACCTGGAATATTGTGTGCAGTTTTGGTCTCCTTATCTGAGGAAGGATGCTCTTGCTATAGAGGGAGTGCAGTGGAGGTTTAGCAGACTGATTACTGGGATGGCGGGACTGACGTATGAGGGGGGATTGAGTTGGTTAGGATTATATTCGCAGGAGTTCAGAAGAGTGAGGGTGGATCTGATGGAAACCTACAACATTCTAACAGGTCTTGACAGGGTAGATGCAGGGAGGATGTTCCCGATGGTGTGGGAGTCCAGAACCAGGGGTCATAGTCTAAGGATATGGGGTAATCCTTTCAGGACTGTAATGAGCAGATATTTCTTTACCCAGAGAGTGGTGAGCCTGTGCAATTCCCTACCACAGAAAGCAGTTGAGGCCAAAATATTGTATCTTTCCAAGTCGGAGTTAGATATAGTCGCCTTTAAACCTACTAAACCCCAGCTGATATAAGCCGAGCGTGTCCAGCCTAACCTCATAAGACAGCCCGCTCATTCCAGAAATTTGTTTAGTACACCTTCTCTGAACTGCTTCCGACACATTTATATCTTTCCTTAAATAAGGAGCCCAGTACTGTACACAACACTCCAGATGTGGTCTCATAAATGTCCTGTATAACTGAAACATAACCTGGCTACTTTTGTATTCAATTCCTCCTGCAATACATGATAACACTCGATTAGTTTCCTAATTACGTGTTGCACCTGTGTTATTCTGAGTTCTTTTTGCCTTCAGTCTGGTTCAGTAAATATACTGAGTCAGATGCGTAGGTAAAATCAATTACTTTATTTGCGCAGTCGCCAGCGGACTTCCTCTGAGAACAGCGGCACTGACTCCACCAGAGTCTGTCGGGTTCCCACCCCCCCCCAGAGTAAGTAAAGTTTGTGATACAGGTACTACTGTTTATACATTAAGATTCATGCTACACCTCCTTGTTTAACCAATCAGTGCGGTACAATTCAACTTCACCCACGTGGTGGCATGCAGTACATCTGTTACTGAGCTTACTATACACTCCATTCTCAATACATACTTGTTACTAATAAAATATTGTTTTGTCCCAGCAAGATAAAACAAAGTGGATAAGCAAGCTAATTAGCAAGAGCATAGGAATCATCAATAACCATGCTGGTCTCACTCCCTACATAGATCATGAGTCTGTCTCTACCCTGTGACAAGTAATTGCGGCACATCCTGCTATCTCTATTAGGTGTACATTCCTGAGTGTTTCGTGCCGTCTGCAGCAACATCAAGTAGTGGCAGTTCACGAAGATAAGAGGGGCCTAGCACTCCTTATCACTCACACAGGGATGGACATCATTTGATTCATATGAGTCCATCTACTTCAAACCACAGGGAGTCATACACTCAGGCCATAAAAAAACAGATGTCCTTGTAATTACCAGTGTCGGCTAGTCTTTACTGTCTCACACACTCTGCCTTTACTTTTAACTATTTCATTGTGGTTTCTGCCACATAAAATCAAAGCTCAGCAAAGCTACTATTCCTAACTTGGCTATATTTCCCGTTAAGCATAGTGCCATGCCTTTCTGCTCACTTCCACACCTGCATAATAACCTTATACAATTCGTGCACTATGACATCCAGTTCCTCTGCATCTTCCAGCTCTGCAATCTCTCACCATTCAGATAATATGCTTTTTTTTTTATTCTTCCTGCCAAAATGGGCAATTCCACATTTTATCACATTATACTACATTTTCTAGATCTTTGCCAACTTACCCAACCTATCTATATCCCTTTGTAGACCACTTATGTCCTCTTCACAACTTCCTTTCCCACCTGTCTTTGTGTCATCAGCAAATTTAGCAACCATACCTTCGGACCCTTCATCCAAGTCATTTAGTTAAATTGTAAAATGTTAGGTCCCCAGCACTGATCCATGTGGCACACCACTCGTTACATCTGACCAAACCGGAAATGACCCATTTTTTTCCTACTCTCTGTTACCTGTTAGGTAGCAAATCTTCTATCCATGCCGAAATGTTACCCCCTACAGCATCAGTTTTTATTTTCCGCAATAATGTTTGATGTGGCACCTTAGCAAATGCCTTCTGGAAATCTAAATACAGTAAACCTACCGGCTCCCCTTTACTTCTTCAAAGAACTCCAATAAATTGGTTAAACATGACGTCCCTTTCACAAAACTATGTTGACTCTACCTGATCACCTTCAATTTTCTACCATCCTTAATAATAGCTTCGAACATCTGATCCATTAACAGAAAGCCTTTCTCGCATGTTACAGGTCGTATGTCTACTATGTCTATTCTGATGCTGTGCTGTATTTGAGCTATCACTCCTCAATAAACTGCTAGTTACCCTTATACCTCATTTTAGTTAATCTGTGACCCTGGATCAGATCTTACAGTGGTGCAGGAGAGGGAACAGAGTTCATGTCAAAGCCCTGCCTCCCTTTTTTATGATCCTGCATAATGGACTGGGACTACTGGGCAGTAATGTGCTCAAAGGTTATCAGCAGTAATTCATTATCCCAATATTTGTATATTTTAGAACATTAAACCATGCCCATACCCTGGTGTCCATTGCACCCTCAATATTCATGATTAAAATATCAGAGGAGTGTGAACCAGACACCTCTGATCACCCTGAGGTACAGGCGATTCTCGAGTCGGTGCTGAGTGTATTCACAACCCATAAAGATGACAGTGGAAACATGAGCAGACCTGAAGAAATTAACTGACCATTGCATGCTCGATGAAGCAGTATTCATACCGAGCTGAGATTATATCATATATTCCAGACACTATCAGGTCATTGTTATACCAGGGTGTAATTCACAAAGACACATTCATTGCTAACTGCCCGATTTGGCCGGTTAGAAAACCGGATGGCAGCTGGTGACTGACTATTGACCATCACAAACTCAACTCAGTCACCCCTGTGCACCTCAAAGTCTGCCCTGAGTCCTATCCTCAGGCTGGTGGGTTATCAGTGGACCCTCATCCCTCGATTTGCAGAGACTGTCATTCCTCTTTATAAACTACCTAATGGTGATGATGACCAGGTTTAACCCGGTTAGACTGAAGAGAACACGGAGACAGCAGCACATTTGAAGAAATCTTTCGCCCAGGTAACGTTTCTTATCTTATATAACCCTGACAACACTTACCACATGGAGGTGGGGGCACATTGAAAAGCCTGGCTGCTGTTAAATGTAGAGAAAACCAGGAGAAACTACTCCCCATTGTAAATGATCCAGAATTGTGAGTGGGACTGAACTGATTTACTCTGTTTGTGAAGGACATTTGTTAACCATGTTGTGGGGCATCAAACATTTCACTTACATCAAAGGGTTCAACAGGGTGATACTGCCCAGTCCATTATAAACTTTCCCAGTATAGGAAAGCAGTAGTAATAGTAATCCCCTGTCATGGAGTCATAGTCATTTCAGCACAGAAAGAGGCCACTCGGCCCATCGAGTCCATGCCAGTTCTTTGTAGATAAATCCAGTCAGTCTCATTCCCCAGCTCTGTCTCCACATTCCTGAAAGTTTATTTCCCTCAAGTGTCCATCCAATATCCTTTTGAAATCATTCACCATCACTGCTTCCACCACCATCGTAGGCAGTGATTTCCAGGCCATTCCCTCTCACTGTGTAAAAAAGTTGTTCCTCACATCCCCCTGTATCTCTGTCCCACCACCTTAACTCTCTTCCTTGTACCATTAACTAATGGGAACATCTTTTATTGTCCCCCTTATCCAAACACGTCATTACCTTGGATACCTCTATCAAATCTCCCCTCAATCTCATTTACTCCAAGGAAAATATTACAGGCTTTTCCAGAGTAACCTTGTAGCTAAAATCCTCCATCCCTGGAACGATTCTGGTAAATCTCCTCTACACCCTGTCAAGGACACTCACATCCTTCCTAAACTATGGTGAACGGAACTGGATGCAGCACTCCAGTTGGGGGCTAACCAGAGCTTTATAAAGGTTCACAATAACTTTCCTTCTTCTCTACTCACCACCTCTATTTATTTTAGGATAGTCAGTATGGATCTGTTAAGGGAAGATTTTGTTTGACCAACTTGGTCGAATTTTTTGAAGAAGTAACAAGAAAGATAAATGAGGGTAGTGCAGTTGATGTGCTCTACCTGGATGTTAGCAAGGCTTTTGACAAGGTCCTACATGGCAGATTGGTTCATTAAAAAAAATTCCACGGGATCCAGGGAAATGCAGCAACGTGGATACAAGATTGACTCAGTGGCAGGAAAGAAAGGGAAATTGTTGATGGCTGTTTTAGAGACTGGAAGGTTGTTTCCAGTGGCGTTCCGCAGGGCTCAGTACTGGATCCCTTGCTTTTTGTGGTCTATATTAATGATATGGACTTAAATGTAGGGGGCATTATCAAGACGTTTGCAGACGACACAAAGATTGACCCTGTGGTAGCTAGCGAGGAGGGTAGCTGTAAAATACAGAAAGTTAGTGATGGCCTGGTCAGATGGGCAGAACCGTGGCAATAGGAATTCAACTTGGAGAAGTATGATCTGATGCATTTCGGGAGGTGAAGCAAGGCAAAGGAATACAGGATTGATGGCAAAATACTGAGAAGTGTAGAGAAAGTTGATTGAATGTCCACACATCCCTGAAAGTAGCAGGAGAGGTCGATAAGGTGGTTAGGAAGGCATATGGAATCCTTTCCTTTATTAGCCCAGGTACAGAATAGAAGAACAGGGAGGTTAGGCTGGAACTGTATAATTCATTGATTAGGCCACAACTTGAGTGCTGTGTACAGCTCTGGTCTCCTCAGTACAGAAAGGATGTAACTGCACCAGAGAGGGTACAGAGGATATTTTCGAGGATGTTGCCAGGACTGGAAAACTGCAGCTATAAAGAAAGATTGGATAGACTGGGGTTGTTCTCCTTGGAACAGAGATGGCTGAGGGGAGATCTGATTGAAATGTACAAAATTGCAACGGGCCTGGATAGAGTGGAGGTGAAGACTCTATTCACCATAGTATCGAAGAGGAGGAATAGAGTTAAAGTGATTGGTAGAAAGATCAGAGGGGAGATGAGGGTGGTGCTGGGTCTGCAATTCACTACCTGAAAGGGTAGTTGAGTCAGAAACCCTCAACTCATTCAAAAATAGTCTGGATATGCACCTTAAGTGCTGTAATCTGCAGCTCTACGCACCAAATGCTGAAAGGTGGGATTAGAATAGATGGATCATTTTCTGGCTGGCGCAGACAAGATGGGCCAAGTGGCTGCTTTCTGTGCCTTAACTTTATATGATTCTATGATTCTACTGGAATGCTTCCAGGGATTGGGGTATTTTAGTTACAAGGTTAGTTTGGAGAAGATGGAGTTGCTCTCCCTGGAGTAAAGGAAATTGAGCGAGATTTGATAGAAGTGTACAAGATTATAATCTGTTTAGAGAAGATAGACAAGGAAAAACTGTTCCCATTAACTGATGAAACACGGACTAGGGGACACAGATGGAAGGTTTTGGGTAAGAGATGCAGGGAGAATAGGAGGAAGAACTTTTTTACACAGTGGATTTTAATCAGCTGGAACTCACTGCCCGTGAGGGTGGTGGAAGCCGTGACAATCAATGATTTCAAAAGGAAACTGGATGGACATCTGAAGGAAATGAACTTGCAGGGATACGGGGATTGAGCGGGGGAGTGGGGCTGACTGGATTGTTCCACAGAAAGCTGGTACAGAGGGGCCGAATGGCCTCCTCCTATTTCGTAAATGACTCTGACTCTCTGTGACTCTGTTGGATATGCCACCCACTCCTGCCTGGGGAATGATCCGGATGCAGTGAAGATCAATGAAACTGTGACTTTAACGGCCACTGACAGCTCCGTCCCCACCCTGGTGTGAGGCTCCAGGTCGTGTTACAGGAGTTGACACAGCTCTGTGACCACCTCCTTATTGAATCAGAGTCACCTCACACACTGCTCCTGGGTTAGATGTAGGTAGAAAAAGTGCCCTTGGAACACCCCGGGTGGGTAGGGCAGAGCCCCCTCCTCTTTTCTCTTTACAGAGACTCCCCTCTCTGCAGCCTCTGCTTCATTTGTTGGTCATGTTTCAGACCCAGAGACACTTTAACTACAGTCCCAATACCTCGTCCAGTGTTGGGTCACCACATCCTCTGTCCTCCCTGAATGTCTGCAGCAGCTCACAACACAACCTCCAGAAAACCATCCACAACACCTCCACTAACTTTGCAATCACAGAACTAAGTCTAAAGCCCCTCACCTGTAAATTGGATGCCTGATCCTATAAAATAACTTTGGGGGCTAGTGGTGGGGATGGGAGGTCGGGGGAGGGTGCGGTGGTTCCCCGTGCTGTTGAATGTATGCTCAGCTGAGAGTGACTTACACAGGTGGTCAGTGGACATGCACAGACAAAGTTTCAAAATCGTGCATCAATGCTGCCAAAATGACTGATTGACATCAGTACTAATGCCTCCTCACACTAACAACACATACATGGCACCCAGGCTAGATCCCTGCCCAACATGGGACACTGTGCGGACCACACTAAAAGTGGCCAGCTGTGCAGTTCACATCATGTTATGGATTTATAATTGGAGAGTGACCAGGATAGAATTGGAAGAGTCAAGTGTGGATTTAACAATGTGATGATTTACGCAGCTGGTAGGCTGAGGCACATATTAAAGAGGTGTTATTGGTGTCAATGAAACACGATACGCCAATGAGGAATTTTAATTCATCAGTTGTAAACTTACATTAAAGTTTTAATGGAAAAAATCCTGCAAAAAACTGGCAGCCAAGATGGCCACTGCAATTTGTATCTGAAGCACCTTTTCACATTCCAACGTCTCCAATAGGAGACACATGTCTGATGAGCCTGGACCCAAAATAATGGCTTGCTCTTGAGACTGACTTTGCTAAGATTGCGTTCATTAGCATGCAATTCAAGGACATCCTGACACACTGACTTTGAAAGCGTAAACTACTCCAAGTGTAAAGAATGGCATCCTGAGCCCTTGGGAGATGGAAATTCCTCACCTTGAATCTCATTAGAAGTCTCCAGAAAATATATTGAGGCAGCCATGAGACCGTCTGACCATCTCTGTGAAAGCTGGGAGCTTCCCCTGGACAAAGACAGACAAACCAGTGATTCAAACTGGCAGAAGCAGAAGGGTGGGCTCCTTCCCCCCTCCCCTAGCCCCCCACCACCCCAAGTCCCGTTCTCTTTCTGTCTCTCATCAGATGACATCACAAGTTTGAAAACCATCAGCGACTGTGGACCCTCCAATCCTACAGATTACTACAGACTGAGGCACCAGGGTAAAAAGGCCACCTACCAGTCTGCCTTCAAGAACATCCTGAACCATGTGGATCAGTCACAACGGGCACTTCGACCAGCCAAATACTTCAAGAGTACAACTTCAGCCGGAAGATCAGGGATTTATCAAACCTCACAGACTGCATATTATGTTTTCGAACATAGAACATAGAACAGTACAGCACAGTACAGGCCCTTCGGCCCACGATGTTGTGCCGAACCTTTAACCTACTCTAAGATCCATCCAGCTACCTACACTTCATTCTACTATCATCCATGTACCTATCCAAGAGTCGCTTAAATGTCCCTAATGTATCTGCTTCTACCACCACCGCTGGCAGCTCATTCCACGCACCCACCACTCTCTGTGTAAAGAACCTACCTCTGACATCTCCCAGAAACCTTCCTCCAATCACCTTAACATTATGCCCCCTGGTGATAGCCCTTTCAACCCTGGGAAAAAGGCTATGACGATCCACTCTATCTATGCCTCGCATCATCTGGTACCCCTCTATCAAGTCACCTCTCATCCTTCTTCGCTCCAATTAGAAAAGCCCTAGCTCCCTCAATCTTTCTTCGTAGGACATGCCCTCCAGTCCAGGCAGCATACTGGTAAATCTCCTCTGCACCCTCTCTAAAGCTTCCACATCCTTCCAATAATGAGGCGACCAGAACTGAACACAATATTCCAAGTGTGGACGAACCAGGGGCTTATGGAGCTGCAGCATAACCTCGTGGCTCTTAAACTCAATCCCCCTGTTAATGAAAGCCAACACACCATACGCCTTCTTTACAACCCTATCAACGTGGGTGGCAACTTTGAGTGATCTATGGACATGGACCCCAAGATCCCTCTGTTCATCCACACTACCAAGAATCCTGTCTTTAAGCCTGTATTCCGCATTCAAATTCGACCTTTGATTTATTCTGGACTCTAATCCAGCCACGATTTTACTTCTTATACTGTAATCTTTTTGTGTACGTGAGATTCTTGTGTCAGTGGCAGCATAAATGCATAACGTATGTTTTTATTATTTTATTTTGATTGGGTTTAGATATTAAGTGTATTAAACTCACCTCTTTCATGGTTAAGCTCAAGAAAACCTTTCCGATTGGTTCCTTCACTATTACACCAAAGGTAAAAAGTAAAACATCACAAAAATGGTAAATACATCCACGGTTAAAAAAGAACAAACACGATTGCGGTCAAATAAGAGGAAGGACAAGAGGACCGACTGTGAACCCTCATCACCTGGCTGTATCAATATGTAGGGTTGGAGGTGGAGTTAATATGGGGGTGAACTGAGCTCAGCATTAAAGATACCAGAGGCTGTAAACTTCCTGGTTCAGCCTCAGTGAGGGGTTTACAGATCGTGGAGAGGGAATAGAGTTTGTGACAGAAAGTGAAGACAATGGATTCAGTCTTCTCACGATTTAAATGACAAGAACCCTAATTGACTGACATATGGTTTATGAATCTAATAGTTGGAGACAGAGACTTACCGGGGACACCAATAATAGCGAGGAAAGGATAGTAAATTGTTTGAATCATCTTCAGTGCATAATAGATCCGCCATTCTAATGTTAGCCAAGTATAATCTGCAGTAACTGAACCAAACCAAGAGGAGAAACACCTGCTGTCCATTGTTGTAACATTCCAATCTATTGTTCTCAGATTCTGATCCATTGTTATAACATTCCAATCTATTATTCTCAGATTCTGACTCATTGTTGTAACATTCCAATCTACTGCTCGTAGATTCTGATCTATCCTCTCCCTCTCTCTGGAGCTGCTGATCCCTGTTAGTTCCGGGTTTGATGCTCCAGATGACACTCTGTGTAAGACATTAAATGAAGACCCTTATGAATAGAAGAGGGAAACCCTCCAGCGACACAGTTAGTGTCCAAAGAGACTGACATTAATTACAGTCACTGAACAAACAGGTTCAGTTAACCCCTTTCAATCCAGTACTTTTGTACCACAATAACGTAGAACATTTAGCTGGTCTGGATGGGATGAGTGAAGGTTGCTGAGGGAAGGAATGGTGGAAATACCAAAGGCACTGGCCAGAATCTTCCAATCCTCCTTGGATAAAAGAGTGGTGACAGAGGACTGAAGGATTGTAAATGTTACATCCTGTTTTAAAAAGGAGAGATAAGATAATCCCTGCAACTACTGACCAGTCAGTGTAATGTCAGTGGTTGGAAATTTCTAGAGGCCATAACCCAGTACAAAAATATATAATCCTTGGAAAAACATGGGTAATAATTGACAAACAGGCCGGATAGGTTAATGGAAAATCATGTCTGATAATCCTGATCAAGTTCGTTGATGACATAACTGTGAGAGCTGATGAGGATAGTGTGTTTAGTGTTATGTATATTCTTCTTTTGGGCCTCCTTATCTCGAGAGACAATGGATACGCGCCTGGAGGTGGTCAGTGGTTTGTGAAGCAGCGCCTGGAGTGGCTATAAAGGCCAATTCTGGAGTGACAGGCTCTTCCACAGGTGCTGCAGAGAAATGTGTTTGTTGGGGCTGTTGCACAGTTGGCTCTCCCCTTGCGCCTCTGTCTTTTTTCCTGCCAACTACTAAGTCTCTTCGACTCGCCACAATTTAGCCCTGTCTTTATGGCTGCCCGCCAGCTCTGGCGAATGCTGGCAACTGACTCCCACGACTTGTGATCAATGTCACACGATTTCATGTCGCGTTTGCAGACGTCTTTATAACGGAGACATGGACGGCCGGTGGGTCTGATACCAGTGGCGAGCTCGCTGTACAATGTGTCTTTGGGGATCCTGCCATCTTCCATGCGGCTCACATGGCCAAGCCATCTCAAGCGCCGCTGACTCAGTAGTGTGTATAAGCTGGGGGTGTTGGCCGCTTCAAGGACTTCTGTGTTGGAGATATAGTCCTGCCACCTGATGCCAAGTATTCTCCGAAGGCAGCGAAGATGGAATGAATTGAGACGTCGCTCTTGGCTGGCATACGTTGTCCAGGCCTCGCTGCCGTAGAGCAAGGTACTGAGGACACAGGCCTGATACACTCGGACTTTTGTGTTCCGTGTCAGTGCGCCATTTTCCCACACTCTCTTGGCCAGTCTGGACATAGCAGTGGAAGCCTTACCCATGCGCTTGTTGATTTCTGCATCTAGAGACAGGTTACTGGTGATAGTTGAGCCTAGGTAGGTGAACTCTTGAACCACTTCCAGAGCGTGGTCGCCAATATTGATGGATGGAGCATTTCTGACATCCTGCCCCATGACGTTCGTTTTCTTGAGGCTGATGGTTAGGCCAAATTCATTGTAGGCAGACGAAAACCTGTCGATGAGACTCTGCAGGCATTCTTCAGTGTGAGATGTTAAAGCAGCATCGTCAGCAAAGAGGAGTTCTCTGATGAGGACTTTCCGTACTTTGGACTTCGCTCTTAGACGGGCAAGGTTGAACAACCTGCCCCCTGATCTTGTGTGGAGGAAAATTCCTTCTTCAGAGGATTTGAACGCATGTGAAAGCAGCAGGGAGAAGAAAATCCCAAAAAGTGTGGGTGCGAGAACACAGCCCTGTTTCACACCACTCAGGATAGGAAAGGGCTCTGATGAGGAGCCACCATGTTGAATTGTGCCTTTCATATTGTCATGGAATGAGGTGATGATACTTAGTAGCTTTGGTGGACATCCGATCTTTTCTAGTAGTCTGAAGAGACCACGTCTGCTGACGAGGTCAAAGGCTTTGGTGAGATCAATGAAAGCAATGTAGAGGGGCATCTGTTGTTCACGGCATTTCTCCTGTATCTGACGAAGGGAGAACAGCATGTCAATAGTCGATCTCTCTGCACGAAAGCCACACTGTGCCTCAGGGTAGACGCGCTCGGCCAGCCTCTGGAGCCTGTTCAGAGCGACTCGAGCAAAGACTTTCCCCACTATGCTGTGCAGGGAGATTCCACGGTAGTTGTTGCAGTCACCGCGGTCACCTTTGTTTTTATAGAGGGTGATGATGTTGGCATCGCGCATGTCCTGGGGTACTGCTCCCTCGTCCCAGCACAGGCATAGCAGTTCATGTAGTGCTGAGCGTATAGCAGGCTTGGCACTCTTGATTATTTCAGGGGTAATGCTGTCCTTCCCAGGGGCTTTTCCGCTGGCTAGGGAATCAATGGCATCACTGAGTTCCGATTTGGTTGGCTGTATGTCCAGCTCATCCATGACTGGTAGAGGCTGGGCTGCATTGAGGGCAGTCTCAGTGACAGCATTCTCCCTGGAGTACAGTTCTAGGTAGTGCTCAACCCAGCGGTCCATCTGTTTGCGTTGGTCAGTGATTATGTCCCCCGATTTAGATTTGAGGGGGGTGATCTTCTTGATGGTTGGCCCAAGAGCTCTCTTCATGCCATCATACATTCCTCTGATGTTTCCGGTGTCTGAGGCCAGCTGAATATGACTGCATAGGTGTTGCCAGTAGTCGTTTGCGCAACGCCTAGCTGTTCTTTGTGCAGTACTTCTGGCTGCTTTAAGTGCTGCGGATGTTAAATCGCTGGGGGCTTTCTTGTAGTTCAAAAGTGCAATGCGCTTAGCGGCTATGACAGGTTCCAGCTCTTCATTATGAGATTGAAACCAGTCTGCATTTCTCTTCGCACTTTTGCCGTAGGTGGTCAAAGCTGACTCACAGATGGCGTCTCTGATGTGGACCCACTTATAGACTTTCAAAAGACCTGTAATCAAATGACATTTCATAGACTTGTTATGAAAAATGTAACACATGGATTATTGTGAGAGTGATAGTGTGGATATGATAGTGACTCAGGGAGAGAAAGCAGCGAAAAGTGGTGAACAGACATTGTTCAGACTGGGGGAGGGGGTGTATACAGTGCTGTATCTCAGGGGTCGATATTAGAAACAGTGCTCGTCCTGACATATAGATAAATATATAAATGCCATAGACTTAGAGTAAAACAAGAACATAATTTCAACTCTTGCAGATGACATGTAAATCATAAATGCTGTCACTAGTGTGGTAGATAGTAGCAGGATTAAGGAGGACATGGACAGTCTCATGGTGAAATGAGAATACACATGGTGAATAGAATTTAACACAGAGTACTGATGAAATGATTATTTTGTGAGGGATAATAAGGGGAGTGAATAGAAACTGAACTGCACCATTTAAAAGATGGTACAGGAGCACAGAGACTGTGCGTGTATGTACAGTCATATTCAATGGTGGCTGAACATGTGGTGAAGGATTTAAAAAGGCATAGGGGATCGTTAGAATTATAACTAGAAGCAAAGAATTAAAAAAACAACACAAGAACATTCTGCTAAGACTAGGTAAATGACTGTTAAAGCCTCAGCTGGAATATTGCGTCCCATTCTGGACACCACACTTTATGAAGGATTCCAAGGCCTTGGAGATGGTGTCTAGGTGATATACTAGGATGGTAACAGGGATGAGGGACTTCAGTTATGTGGAGAGAAGCTGGGATTGTTCTCCTTAGAGCAGAGAAGATAAAAGGAAGATTTAATCGAGGGGCTCAAAATGATGATGTGTTTTTCTAGAATAAATAAGGAGAATCTGGTTTCACTGGATGAAGGTTCAGTAACCAGAGAACACAGTTTAATGTTGATTAACAAACAAACAGAGGAGAGATGAGGAAATTTTCATTTATTTACACAGCGAGTGTTTATGATTTGGAATTCACTTCCTGAAAGGGTTGTGGAAGCAGATTTAACAGAAGCTTTCAGTCGGGAATTGGATCAATACTAACAGGGTGATTTACTGGACTGGGAGAAAAGAACAGGAAAGAGGAATAATTGGGAAATCTCCTTCAAAGAGCTGGAACTGGTCCGATTTGTTAAATAGTCTCCTCCTGTGCTATGTGATTCTCTGATGTCTGATAACAGAAATCATTGAGTACGTATCTTATGTGTACAATTGACATTCAGCAGTTTTTAATCCCGAGATTAATCGTTACTTGTTTTCTGATGAAGACAACAGCAGAAAGACAAGCACAAAGGGCTGGTGAGATAAATTGTGTTGACAATTTGTTTATCGGATTATGACATCTCTCTCTGATCACAGACCTCGCCTGGTTTCAATCAGTCAATTACAAATTCATTGATTTTATTCCTATTTTATTTCCTGTCTATCTGTTCTCAGGATATGGGTGATACTGACAAGGAAGGCCAGCATTACTTCCCCATCCCTGGTTGCCATGAGAAAATGGTGGGCCTTCATCTTGAACCACAGCAGTCCGTGTTGTGAAGGTGTTTCCTCAAACAAACCAACATTTAATATTTTCAGGAGGCAGTTTCATTTCTGAGTAGTTCGGAATGAGATGGGTCAGAAAGCTATGATGAGAATTTTAAAATCGAGGCATTACTGGATCAGGAACCAACGTAAGCCAGTGAGCATTGCAGTGATAGATGAACGGGACTTGGTGCAAAGGCCTGTTACCCGACCCGAACCCGATGGGACCCGATGACATGTGTCGGGCCACTCTTCCGAACTCGACCTTTGGGCTTGGGTCGGGTCGGGTCGGTCTCGGGGGAAAATGGAGGGACCTGGGTCGGGTCGGGCTCGGGTCCCATGTGGTTTCGTCGGATTCAGGTCGGGTTTTTGTTTGTGACTTGAGCAGGCCTTTAAATTGGCGCGAGTTTGGACAGGAATTTTATTTGTGCTGAAGTTTATGGCAGGGGCAGCACAGCTTAGATACAGATTCAAGCTGCTCTAAGCTGTTCAGTTCAACACAAGCTTAAAAAACGGGGGAAAGAAAAGAAAAAAGAGAAAAATAATGGGGTTAGAATTCGAACATGACAGCGCAGTACAGGCCCTTTGGCCCTCGATGTTGCGCTGACCTGCGAAACCATCAGACCTACACTATTCCATTTTCATCCATATGTCTATTCAATGACCACTTAAATGCCCTTAAAGTTGGAGAGTCAAATACAGAGGTTAGAAACAGAGTAAATCTTTCTCTACACTGTCCCCATCAAACACTCCCAGAACAGGTACAGCATGGGGTTAGATACAGAGTAAAGCTCCCTCTGCACTGTCCCCATCAAACACTCCCAGGACAGATACAACACTGGGATTGGCTGGGTAATTTGAAGCACTTCCTGCCAGCAATCAGGGGGAGCAGCTGCACCTGTGCTGCAGCAACTGCAGAGTGGAGACTGGAGTAATTGGAGAAAGTGGAGAGAGGGAGAACAAAGAACAGAGAACATTACTGCGCAGTACAGGTCCTTCGGCCCTCGATGTTGCGCCGGCCTGTGAAACCATCTGACCTACACGATTCCATTTTCATCCATATGTCTATCCAATGACCACTTAAATGCCCTTAAAGTTGGCGAGTCCACTACTGTTGCAGGCAGGGCGTTCCACGCCCCTACTACTCTCTGAGCAAAGAAACTACCTCCAACATCTGTCCTATATCTATCACCCCTCAACTTAAAGCTATGTCCCCTCGTGTTTGTCATTACCATCCGGGGAAAAAGACTCTCACTATCCACCCTATCTAACCCTCTGATTATCTTATTTGTCTCTATTAAGTCACCTCTCCTCCTCCTTCTCTCGAACGAAAACAACCTCAAGTCCCTCAGCCTTTCCTCATAAGACCTTCCCTCCATACCAGGCAACATCCTAGTAAATCTCCTCTGCACACTTTCCAAAGCTTCCACATCCTTCCTATAATGCGGTGACCAGAACTGCACGCAATACTCCAGGTGCGGCCGCACCAGAGTTTTGTCCAGCTGCAGCATGACCTCGTGGCTCCGAAACTCGATCCCCCGACTAATAAAAGCTAATACACCATATGCCTTCTTAACAGCCCTATTAACCTGGGTAGCAACTTTCAGGAATTTATGCACCTGGACACCAAGATCTCTCTGCTCATCTACACTACCAAGAATCTTCCCATTAGCCCAGTACTCTGCATTCCTGTTACTCCTTCCAAAGTGAATCACCTCACACCTTTCCGCATTAAACTCCATTTGTCATCTCTCAGCCCAGCTCTGCAGCCTCTCTATGTCCCTCTGTAAGCTACAACATCCTTCGGCACTATCCACAACTCCACCGACCTTCGTGTCATCCGCAAATTTACTAACCCACCCTACTACACCCTCATCCAGGTCATTTATAAAAATGACAAACTCCAGTTGCCCCAAAACAGATCCTTGCGGTACACCACTAGTAACTAAACTCCAGGATGAACATTTGCCATCAACCACCACCGTCTGTCTTCTTTCAGCTAGCCAATTTCTGATCCAAAGCTCTAAATCACCTTCAATCCCATACTTCCGTATTTTCTGCAATAGCCTACCGTGGGGAACCTTATCAAACGCCTTACTGAAATACATATACACCACATCCACGGCTTTACCCTCATCCACCTGTTTGGTCACCTTCTCGAAAAACTCAATAAGGTTTGTGAGGCACGACCTACACTTCACAAAACCGTGCTGACTATCTCTAATGAACTTATTCTTTTCAACATGATTATAAATACTATCTCTTATAACCTTTTCCAACATTTTACCCACAACCGAAGTAAGGCTCACAGGTCTATAATTACCAGGGCTGTCTCTACTCCTCTTCTTGAACAAGGGGACAACATTTGCTATCCTCCAGTCTTCCGGCACTGCTCCTGTCGACAATGACGACATAAAGATCAAGGACAAAGACTCTGCAATCTCCTCCCTAGCTTCCCAGAGACTCCTAGGATAAATCCCATCTGGCCCAGGGGACTTATCTATTTTCACACTTTCCAAAATTGCTACCACCTCCTCTTTGTGAACCTCAATCCCATCTTGCCTAGTCGTCTGTATCTCATTATTCTCCTCGACAACATTTTCATTCTCTACTGTAAATACTGACGAAAAATATTCATTTAACGCTTCCCCTATATCCTCTGATTCCACTCACAACTTCCCACTACTATCCATTATTGGCCCTAATCTAACTCCAGTCATTCTTTTATTCCTGATATACCTATAGAAAGCCTTAGGGTTTTCCTTGATCCTATCCGCCAGTGGCTTCTCGTGTCCTCTCCTCGCTCTTCTTAGCTCTCCATTTAGATCTTTCCTGGCTAGCTTGTAACTCTCAAGCGCCCTAACTGAGCCTTCACGTCTCATCCTAACATAAGCCTTCTTCTTCCTCTTGACAAGCGCTCCAACTTCTTTAGTAAACCATGGCTCCCTCGCTCGACAACTTCCTCCCTGCCTGACAGGTACATACTTATCAAGGACACGCAGTAGCTGCTCCTTGAATAAGCTGCACATTTCTATTGTGCCCATCCCCTGCAGTTTCCTTCCCCATCCTATGCATCCTAAATCTTGCCTAATCGCGTCATAATTTCCTTTCCCCCAGCTATAATTCTTGCCCTGCGGTATATACCTGTCCCTGCCCATCGCTAAGGTAAACCTAACCGAATTGTGATCACTATCACCAAAGTGCTCACCTACATCTAAATCTAACACCTGGCCGGGTTCATTACCCAGTACCAAATCCAATGTGGCATCGCTCCTGGTTGGCCTGTCTACATACTGTGTCAGAAAACCCTCCTGCACACACTGGACAAAAACTGACCCATCTAAAGTACTCGAACTATAGTATTTCCAGTCAATATTTGGAAAGTTAAAGTCCCCCATAACAACTACACTGTTACTCTCGCTCCTGTCGAGAATCATCTTCGCTATCCTTTCCTCTACATCTCTGGAACTATTCAGAGGTCTATAGAAAACTCCCAACAGGGTGCCCTCTCCTCTCCTGTTTCTAACCTCAGCCCATACTACCTCAGTAGACGAGTCCTCAAACGTCCTTTCTGCTGCTTTAATACTCTCCTTGATTAACAATGCCACACCTCCCACCCTCTTTTCCCATCTTCTCTGTTCTTACTGAAACATCTAAACCCCGGAACCTGCAACATCCATTCCTGCCCCTGCTCTACCCATGTCTCCGAAATGGCCACAACATCGAGATCCCAGGTAGCAGCCCATGCTGCAAGCTCACCCACCTTATTCCGGATGCTCCTGGCGTTGAAGTAGACACACTTTAAACCAAGTTCTTGCTTGCCAGTGCCCTCTTGCGTCCCTGTAACCTTATCCCCTACCTCACTACTCTCAACATCCTGTGCACTGGAACTACAATTTAGGTTCCCATTCCCCTGCTGAATTAGTTTAAACCCCCCCCCCCCCCGAAGAGCACTAGCAAATCTCCCCCCCCCCCCCAGGATATTGGTACCCCTCTGGTTCAGGTGAAGACCATCCTGTTTGTAGAGGTCCCACCTACCCCAGATAGAGCATCAATTATCCAGGAAACCAAAACCCTCCCTCCTACACCACCCCTGCAGCCACGTGTTCAACTCCTCTCTCTCCCTATTCCTCGCTTCGCTAGCACGTGGCAAGGGCAACAACCCAGAGATAACAACTCTGGTTGTTCTCGCTCTGAGCTTCCACCCTAGCTCCCTGAATTTCTGCCTAAAATCCCCATCTCTCTTCCTACCTATGTCGTTGGTGCCTATGTGGACCACGACTAGGGGCTGCTCCCCCTCCCCCTTAAGGATCCCAAAAGCACGATCCAAAACATCACGAACCCTGGCACCTGGGAGGCAATACACCAACCGTGAGTCTCTCTCCTTCCCACAGAACCTCCTATCTGTTCCCCTAACTATGGAGTCCCTGATGACTAATGCTCTGCTCCTCTTCCCCTGTCCCTTCTGAGCAACAGGGACAGACTCTGTACCAGAGACCTGTACCCCATTGCTTACCCCTGGTAAGTCGTCCCCCGCAACAGTATCCAAAACGGTATACCTGTTGTTCAGGGAAACGGCCACAGGGGATCCCTGCACTGCCTGCTGGTTCCCTCTCCTCCCCCTGACGGTAACACATCTACCTACTACTTTTACCTGAGGTGTGACTGCCTCCCTATAACTCCTCTCAATAACCCCCTCCGCCTCCCGAATGATCCGAAGTTCTTCCAGCTCCAGCTCCAGTTCCCTAACGCGGTTCTCGAGGAGCTGGAGTTGGGTGCACTTCCCGCAGATGCAGTCAGCAGGGACACCCTTGGTGACCCTTACCTCCCACATTCTGCAGGAGGAACATTCAACTGCCTTTACCTCCATTCCCACTATTCTAAATTCCCAACAAATCTACTGAAAAACCAAAAAAAAAAAGTCAAAACTTGTTCGCTTAGCAATCCGACGGACTGAACTTTTTAAATAAAAAGTTTAACTTATCAACACACCAGAGTCCTTTTTGTTTGGTTAGAGGAGGAGGATGGGTGGGAGACACTACCCGAGCAGTGTTTCGGGTAAAGCAACCGTCCAAATATGTATCCTCACTTACCCAGCAGTCCCCTGGTCCACCGAAACAAAAGGTAATTAACTTTAAACTGAAACTGACCTCCCAGCTGTTAGCTCACTCGCACTATCAGCTGCCGAAAAAAGCCGCTGTACCAAAGGGTGAATGCAGAATTGAGAGAAACCATCAAGGAAGGCTGCAATTGTTATAGATAGGTGGGTGGCAGTGCACCTGAAGAACTCTTAAGTTTGGACTGTTTGGGGGAGGGAGAAGAGGCCGGAAGACTTGGGCGGGGCTGCCAAATCCAGTAGGGGGCCCCTATATTTGTATTGGTGCTTGCACACAGGGAGCTCCCTTCCCACCCCAATTACCTGCTCGGGACAGCTGGAGATGCCTGGGGAAGACTTTTTTTGTTAAAAGCAGAAGAGGTGAGTACCGGGCGGCTTCAGCCATCCCTGGCGAAGAAGCCTCCCCCAACTAGAAGACAACAAACAGTTTTGGACTAATTGTTACAAAGGTGCTCCAACTGGCAGTTGGATCAAACATCCCTGTCAGCCTTTCACTCCCTTCCTCCACTCAATCGCCTCAGTCATCTATACTCCCATTTTCTTTTATCTTCCTACACCTATCCTCCACTACTCCCACTCCACTTTGTTTACAGTTTGTTTGCTTATTGTTTCAATTGTAAATTTGATTTGTTTCTTGGGAGTGGACGTGGCTCTTAGAACCCATGGCAAGCCCTCCTTCGCCGGTGGTGCGGCCTTCCCGTACATATGCTGCTGCGGCTGCTGCAGCTGCACCTGTTGCCCTGTCGCCGTTTGCTTTATTAACATCGAAGAATGGGGTCAATAGCGACATCCACCCGAACATGACTATAGAGGCATGTGTGAAAGCAATGGCCGAGGTTGTCGGCCCGACTGCCATTGTTGCAGCCTCTAAAATGTGCGGGATGGCAGTGTTATTCCTGAGGACCGAGCGGGCGGTGTCCCTGGCTCTGAGCAAGGGGCTCACCGTGGGCGGGACCTTCCTGCCAGTGGACCACCTGGAGGCCACTGCGCAAAGGCTCACTCTATCCAATGTCCCGCCCTTCACTCCTGGTGAGCTCCTCCTTCCCCACCTGCACCATCTGGGGGAGGTAAAGACGAGGCTCACCCCAGTCCTGCTCGGTCTTCTGGAGAACAGCCTCCGACACGTGTGCTCCTTCCGCCGCCAGTTATTCATGCAGCTGGCGTGGGAGGAGGTTACAGAGGGCCACTTTAATGTAGAATTCCAGGGGACGGCCTACCGCGTCTTCTGGACTTTGGACGGGGTGCGGTGCCATATCTGTAAGGGGGTGGGGCATGTTCGTAAGAACTGCCCCAACCTCCCGGCTGCCAACTCCAAATCGGCGGCCCAGGGTGGCACCGCTGCACCTCCTCCCACCACCCCCCCCCCCACTCGTCTTCCAGATACCATTCAGTCGGTACCGGAGGCTGTGGTTTTCACGGCCTCTGGCAGGGAGGGGGTGACCGTCCAAGTGGAAGGAAGGCACGGAGGGGAAATAAACATCGAGAGGCGCGTCCCCTGGACACAGAGACACTATCCGAGTCTGAGCTCAGCACAAAGCCCGATCTCGGTGTGTCAACCTGCCCCAGAGCTGGGCTCAGGGCCAGGGTGAATTAAAAAAAAAGTGAGTGCGGAGGTGGAGGCCTCTGATGACATGGAGGTCTCTGAACCTCCGCACCCAACTGGGAAAAAGAGGGGAAGGCAGCCTTCGACAGAGTTGACAAGGGGCCCTGAGGCGCAGGGCCCATCTGTTGAAGGTGAGCTGTCTCCGGTTTCGGTCCCCAGGTTTCCCGTAACGCCACCACCAAGGCCACAAAGTCTGGGCAGGAGATCCCTATTCCTCAGGATGGAGTGGAGGGTGAGACACCTGTACATGTGGCCCCTCCAGGGGACGCCAGTTGAGCCCTGCTTGTGATGGAGGAGCCTGGGGACGCCACCCAGTCTGCCACTGCCACTGGGTCGGGTGCCCTGAGGAGAGAGGAGGGCGGGGCCTCAAAGTGTCGGCCCTCCCAGCCGGAGTCCACCACCAACCAGGATACACCCGACCCGGTTGTAACCGAGAATGCTGCCTCATCTGCTGGGCCTGTGGGAGATGGCCTCCTCCCTCCACCTCCTCTGGTCTGGGCTCCGGCTGGATTTCTAGAGTCGGGAACGCCTGTCTCCCCTGGACCACTCATTGGCCTGGGGATGGAGGTGAAGGGGGGTCCTGAACTGCTGGCGCCCACAGGCTCCAGTTTCACAATAGAACCCAGAGAGGACTCCTCCGCCACCGATCCTGGGGGTGGGATCGTGATGGAGGCGGGATCAGCTGGCGCTGCCGGGACGTCCGCCCCACAGTGTGTGGTGGGTGTGTCGGCCAGTGGCGGTGATGACCTGGAGGAGGATGGGGATTCGGCGTGGAGCACGGAGGATGATCTTGATTCCATCGCCAGTGAGGTGGTGGAGTCCCTCGTGCCTCCCACCGAATCTCCTCTCATCCCCACGGCGGAACTTCGGGATTTCCTCGCGGTTTGCAGGGGTTGCCGCAATAAGGTTCAGCTGGCCCTCGGCCGTTGGTCGAGTCTGGCGCTGATCAGACAGTCCGTCCCTGCCGCCCTGAAGAAAGCGGCCAAGCGCGCAGGCGTGAAACTGGTTGAGAGGCGCCATTTTAATGTATTCCTCAATGGGTTCCTGGGGGAGTGGAGGGCCAGGAGCACTTCCACTCCCTCCTCACAGTGAGGTGTTGGTGACGGGTTTTAAGTACCTTTGACATGAAGATAACCATAGCCAGCCTCAACATCAACGGCAGCGGGGGGTTTCACCGCAGATTTCCCAATCTCTCAGTCCACAGGGAAGGGAGATTCGCGGTGAGCTTTCTGCAGGAATCCCACACCGTTCCGGGAGACGAAGCCACCTGGCTCCTGGAGTGGCAGGGTGGGTTCTACATGAGTCACCTCAGCCCTATTTCTAATGTGGTTGCTAACTTGTTGGCCCCGACTTTTCAGCCGGAGATCTTGGGGTCAAGGAGATAGTGCTGGGCTGCTTGCTCCACCACGCCGTTCGGCTGGGTAGTGTGCCGCACCACTTTGTGAACGTGTCTGCACCCAGGCCCGGCGCGTTGCAAGCGCGCTTCTTTGAAGAAGTGTCCACTCTCTTGAGCTCCATCGATGGCAGCGAGTGCATCATCCTCGGGCGGGGGGGGAGATTTTAACTGCACCTTCGAGTTGGGGGATCGCTCAGGTCCCCAGCGCGGCCAAGCGTCGGTGGAGAAGTTGAGGGGACTGATCAGCTCCCTTAACTTGGTGTACGTCTGGCGGAATCTCCATCCCGACTCCAGCGCCTTCACGTGGCGGTCTGGAGCAGGAGGGTCGCGAAACGACCGCCTCTACTTTTCGCAGGCGTACGTCTCACGCGTCTCGGCGGCCTCCAGGTGGCTGGTGCCGTGCTCCACTACCTGGTGTGGGCAGAGATCATTCCGCTCCGCACGCTGGCGGATTCCGCGTACTGGCACTTTAACAACTGGCTGCTGGAGGACGAGCGGTTCCGGGACTCCCCTCCTTGAGGCTATGATGGGATGTGGGCAAGACTCACATCCGCGTCTTCTGTCAGGAGTAAATGAAGGGGTCGACCAAGAGACTTGGAGTCCCGCCTCGGTCATGCCATCGCGGACCCGGCAATGTGGCAGGCGGACAAAGAGAAGAAGGGCGCGCTGAGGGACATGCAGCTCATAGGGTCCCGAGGCGCGTACGTGAGATCGCGGATCCAGATCCTGGAAGATTTGGACCGCGCCTCACCCTTCTTCTACTAGCTGGAAAAATGGCTCAGCTGCTGGCCGACGGCGGATCCTGCATCACGGATCCAGAGAGAATGGGCCTCCTGGACCATACTTATTGCAGTGCGTTGTTCTCTCCGGATCCGTCCAGCGAGGATGCACGCAGAGTTTTGTGGGAGGACCTGCCGCAAGTCAGCCCGGAGGGCGCCGAAGGATTGGAGGCTCCGCTCACGTTAGCAGAGCTGACCGGCGCCCTCCACCAGCTCTCGAGGGGCAAATCCCCAAGGTTGGATGTGTTGACCGTGGAGTTCCTCAGGGCGTTCTGGGACATCCTGGGGGACGATTATGCGCGGGTCCTGGGGGAAAGCCTGGCGACCGGGGAGATGCCCCTCTCGTGGAGCAGGGCGGTCGTGGTCCTGCTGCCGAAGAGGGGTGATCGCCGCCTGCTTAAAAACTGGCGTCCGGTCTCCCTCCTCAGCATGGATTATAAGATCTTTTCCCGGGCTTTGTCTACCCGCCTGGGCTCCGTGCTGGCCCACATGATCCACGCCGACCTGTCCTACACGGTCCCGGTCCGGTCTATCCAGGACAGCATCCACCTGTTCTGGGACCTGATCCATCTTTCCCAGAGGACTGGTCAGTTGGTCGTCTTACTCTCCCTCGATCAGGAGAAGGCGTTCGACAGGGTGGATCACAAAAACCTTTTCGGGACTCTGCGCACTTTTGGACTCGGGCCGCATTTGCAGGAGGTTGACGGGATTGGCTCTGCGTGAGCCGGCCATACGGGTCGTCCTCTCGGCTTACGCCAACGACGTGCTCCTCGTGGTCACAGATCCCGTTGACTTGCAGAGGATGCATGACTGCCATCAAACCTTTTCTGCTGTGTCCTCCGCGAGGATCAATTGGGAGAAATGTTTTGGACTCCTAGTTGGTCAGTGGTGGGTGGACACCCTGCCTGAGGAGATGACACCTTTTGCGTGGAGCACCACGCACCTCCTCCATCTGGCAGTCCACCTTAGCCCCGCTGAGGAAGCCTGGCCGGCAAACTGGCAGGAGTTGGAGGCGAAAGTCACCGCTCGGCTGGGGCGCTGGGCAGGACTGCTCCGAGTGCTTTCCTACAGGGGCCGAGCGTTGGTCATAAACCAACTGGTGGCCTCCATGTTGTGGTGCCGGTTGGTCACTTTGGCCCCGCCCCCTGTATTTGCCACCAAGATCCAGAAGAAACTCGTCGATTTCTTCTGGGGTGGGAGGAAATACTGGGTCGCTGCCACGGTCCTGAGTCTCCCGATTGAGGAGGGCGGTCAGTCGCTGGTGTGCGTCCGCACCCAGGCTGCGACTCTCCGCCTTCGGACCCTGCAGAGATACCTGTACGTCGAGCATCCTCCCAGATGGTGTGCACTGGCGACGTATTTTTTCCGCCAGTGTCACTGCCTTCAAGGCGACACGCAGCTCCCGGTGGAGTTCGTTAGCCGCGCCTCTCTGAGGGAGTTGCCTGTCTTTTACCGGGATCTATTCCGAGTCTGGAACATGGTCGCCTCCAGTCAGGGCGCTCCCCCGCCGGCGGAGGAGACGGGTGTCAAGAAAAAAATTGAGAAAATTCCAGTAGCACTTTTTACAGTTGTAATTATTTCAAGCCAAATTTACAAGTATCGACTTATGTCACATGTTTTAAAAGTCAAATATTTAGAGGTTTCTTTCTATAGGAAGCTGTTGCATCTTCTATCCGGGCGGCCGACTCCGGGGACGGTCCGGCGGGCGGTGGAGTAGCCAAAACCTCTGGGACACCCCTCACTGCGGGTGGCGAGGGGGCTCAGGAGTGCGGAGCGATCCCGGCGGAGCTGACCCACGCTCGGCCGGAACTGCTCATTGGACCCAGGCCCCGAAACCCTCCTCGGGAGCCGGTCCCGCACAACCCGAGCCGCCTCTCGGAAATGCCCTCCGTGCCATTCCAATCGGCGCGGAGCTGTTTCCTGTACGGGCTGCCCCTGCACACTCTCCACTTTCTCGCCCTCGTCAGCCGGCCGGACACGCCCTGGCGGTCCGCGTTGCCATCTGGCGGCGAGGGGAAACCCCGATGGAGGTCTCTCTACGTGGGAGTCTTCACCCCTTTACATCAGGGACCTGGGGTGGAGGGTGCTGCACAGAGCGGTCCCGTGCAATAGACTTTTAGGTAGGTTCACGGACTCCCAGGCCACCTGTACTTTCTGTGGCCTGGACGAGTCCGTGTTCCACATTTATATGGAGTGTGCGAGGTTGCAGCCCCTCTTTGAGTATTTGAAGGGGCTGCTCCTCAAATTCGGCTGCACTTCATTCCCACTCTCCTGATCTTTGGGCACCCGGTGCGGAGGGGCTTGGGCCGGGAGGAGGATGTCCTCGTCGGTCTGCTGCTGGGCCTGGTCAAGGTGGCAATTCACTAGTCCAGCTTGCAGGCCGTCGGGGGTTCCATCCTCCCCGATTACCTGCCCCTCTTCCGCAGTTACGTTCGCGCCCGGGTGACCCTGGAAAAGGAGCGTGCGGTGTCTGCCAGTACGCTTGAGGCCTTCCGCGGTCGGTGGGCACCGCAGGGACTGGAGTTCATTGTCGACGCCGAAAATGGCATTTTAATTTGAGTTGTTGTTTCTTTCTGTTTTTAATAAAGTTATTTTAAAAAATATGTGTGTATATAAAGGGGGCCTGAGCAATAAAGGCCCCCTCGACATAAAATATATAAAAGGGGCCTGGGGTATAAAGGCCACCTTGGAAAAGAGAAATAAAAAAACGGGGATAGAAAATAAAACGGGGGTTAGATACAGAGTAAAGCTCCCTCGACACTGTCCCCTATCAAACACTCCCAGGACAGGTACAGCACTGGGATTGGCTGCTCTCTGATTTGGGAGCCTGAGTGTTGAGAGCCTCAACGAGGTGCAGCTGAGAGTGCTGGTGGCAGTTGGAGGTTGCAGAGGTGGAGAGAGGAGCTGCACTGAGCAAAGGAGAGCAGCTACCAACAAGCAGAGGAAAACTCCAACAACAGTCTCCATGAAAGAGAAGAGAGGGACATTTTGTGGAAACAAGGCTTTGTCTGGAGGTGGGTGCTGAACACCAGTAATTTACTTTGGACTGTTGGGGGAGGAACAAGTGGCTGGAACAACAAGGGGTGGGGCTGCCAATTCAACAGGAGTCTGTGCTGCTGCACAAGCACACAGGGAAGCTCCCTCCTCACCCCAATTACCAAGCCTGGGTCAGCTGAAGCTGCCCAGCTAAACAGACAGAAGGGGATAGATAGTGCCTGGGCAGCTTCAGCTGACCCAGGTGAAGACGACCCCCCCCCCAACCAGAAGACCGGAAGACCAACTTCAAAGACTGTTTGTTTTAAGTGTACTGTGAGCACCACCTCCAGAAAGCAAGTCATCTCTTCCAGCCTGTCTTTACCTCTCCTCTCTTACCTCAGCCTCTCCACTAACCTGTTGTTTGTTTGTTTGTCTTTTCAAATTTTTCTGTGAATCTGTTATTTAGTGTGCAAGTCCACAATTTGGGGTGGGTTTAGCTCTTGGACCCATGGCAAGCCCTTCATCACCGGTGGCGGGGCCCTCTACTACCGACGCAGCTGCAGCTTCTGTGGCTGCCCACGTGGCCCCGTCACCCTTTAAATTATTGACATGCAGCCATGGGGTGAAGAGCTATCCCCACCCCAACATGTCTATTGAGGCCTGCGTTAAGGCAATGGCCGTGGTTGTCGGCCCCTCAGCCATTGTTGCGGCCTCAAAGATGTATGGGAAGGCTGTGTTCTTTTTGAAGACAGAGCGGGCGGTGTCCCTGGCCCTGAGTAAAGGGCTCACTGTGGGGGGGACCTTCCTGCCAGTGGACCCTCTGGGGGCCACTGCGCATCGGATAATGTTGTCCAACGTCCCACCCTTCATTCCCAGTGAGCTCCTCCTCCCCCACCTGCACCATCTGGGGGAGGTGAGGTCGGGGATCACCCCAGTCCGGCTTGGTCTTCGGGAGCACAGCCTCCAACATGTCTACTCCTTCCGCCGCCAGTTATTTATGCAGCTGGCGCGGGAGGAGGACACGGAGGGCCAATTTTATGTGGAGTTCCAGGGGACGGCCTACCGCGTCTTCTGGACCTCGGATGGGGCGCGGTGCCACGTCTGCAAGGGGGTGGGGCATGTACGTAGGAACTGCCCCAACCTCCCGGCCGCCAGCTCCACCTCGGCGGCCCAGAGTGGTTCCACAGCACCTCCTCCCACTCCCCCCGCAGATCTAACAGACACCGCTCAGTCGGTTCCGGAGGCTGTGGTTTTCACAGCCTCTGGCGGGGAGGGGAGCGTCCGTCCGAGCGGAAGGAAGACGCGGGGAAAAAAGAAACATCGTGAGGCGCGTCCCCTGGACACTTTGACTCTACCCGAGCCTGAGCTCAGCCCAAAGCCCATTCCCATGGAATCCACCTGTCCCAGGGCTGGGCTCAGGCCCAGGGTGACTAAAAAAGGAAAAAACGGTGCGGAGGCGGAGGCCTCTGATGACATGGAGGTCTCTGAGTCTCCGCGCCCAAGTGCGAAAAAGAGGAGAAGGCACCCCTCCACAGAAATAACACAGGGCCCTGAGGTGCAGGGCCCATCTGTTGGAGGGGAGCTGCCTCCTGTTTCTGGTCCTCAGGTTCCCCCTACCGCCACCACCAAGGCTGCAAAGTCCGGGCAGGAGCACTCTATTCCTCAGGATGGAGGGGAGGGGATGGCCCCGGTACGTGAGGCCCCTCCTAAAGGAGTAAGTGGGGCCCTGCTTGTGGTGGGGGAGCCTGGGGAAACCGCCCATTCCGCCACTGCTACTGGGTCGGGTGCCCTGAATGAAGGGGAGGGCGAGGCCCCAGAGGGTCGGGCCTCCCAGCCGGAGTCCACCACCAATCAGGAGACACCCGACCCAGTTATAACTGAGAATGCTGCCCCATCTGCTGGGCCTGTGGGTGCTGGCGGAGTGGGAGATGGCCTCCTCTCGCCGCCTCCAGTCTCGGCTCCGGCTGGTTTCCCGGAGTCCGGAACTTCTGTCTCCCCTGGACCACTCATTGGCCTGGGGATGGAGGTGGAGGGGGGTCCTGAACCGCTGGTGCCTACAGGCTCCAGTTTCACAATAGAACCCAGAGAGGACTCCTCCGCCATCGATCCTGGGGGTGGGATCGTGACGGAGGCGGGACCAGCTGGCGCGGCCGGGACGTCCGCCCCACAGTGTGTGGTGGATGTGTCGGCCGCTGGCGGTGACGACCCGGAGGAGGATGGGGATTCGGTGCGGGGCACGGAGGATGATCTTGATTCCATCACCAGTGAGGTGGTGGAGTCCCTCGTGCCTCCCACCGAATATCCTCTCATCCCCACGGCGGAACTCCGGGATTTCCTCGCGGCTTGCAGAGGTTGCCGCAATAAAGTTCAGCTGGCCCTCGACCGTTGGTCGAATCTGGCGCTGATCATCCAGTCCGTCCATGCCGCCCTTAAGATAGCGGGCAAGCGCGCGGACGTGAAACTGGTTGAGAGGCGCCGTTTTAATGTGTTCCTCAATGGGTTGCTGGGGGAGTGGAGGGCCAGGTGCACTTCCACTCCCTCCTCACAGTGAGGTGTTGGTGACGGGTTTTAAGTACCTTTGACATGAAGATAACCATAGCCAGCCTCAACATCAACGGCAGCAGAGGGGCTCACCGCAGATTTCACAATCTCTCAGTCCTTAGGGAAGGGAGATACGCGGTGAGCTTTCTGCAGGAAACCCACACCGTTCCGGGAGACGAAGCCACCTGGCTCCTGGAGTGGCAGGGTGGGGTCTACATGAGTCACCTCACCCCTATTTCTAGTGGGGTGGCTATCTTGTTGGCCCCGACTTTTCAGCCGGAGATCTTGGGGTTCAAGGAGCTAGTGCCGGGCCGCTTGCTCCACCTCGCCGTTCGCCTGGGTAGCGTGCCGCTCCACTTTGTGAACGTGTACGCGCCCAGGCCCGGCGCGTTGCAAGCGCGCTTCTTTGAAGAAGTGTCCGCTCTCTTGAGCTCCATCGATAGCGGCGAGTGCATCATCCTCGGGGGGGATTTTAACTGCACCCTCGAGGTGGGGGATCGCTCCGGTCCCCAGCGCGGCCAAGCGTCGGTGGAGAAGTTGAGGGGACTGATCAGCTCCCTTAACTTGGTGGACGTCTGGCGGAATCTCCATCCCGACTCCAGTGCCTTCACGTGGAGGTCTGGAGGAGGGGGGTCGCGAATCGACCGCCTCTACATTTCGCAGGCGTACGTCTCCCGCGTTTCGGCGGCCTCCATGCGGCTGGTGCCGTGCTCGGACCACCGCCTGGTGTGGGCGGAGTTCACTCCGCTCCGCACGCGGGCGGGGTCTGCGTACTGGCACTTTAACAACCGGCTGCTGGGGGACGTGCGATTTCGGGACTCGTTCTGTCGATTCTGGGCCGACTGGAGAAGGAAGCAGGGGGGCTTCCCCTCCTTGAGGCTATGGTGGGATGTGGGCAAGACTCACATCCGCGTCTTCTGTCAGGAGTACGCGAAGGGGTCGACCAAAAGGCGGGAAGCCGAGATCGGGCGCCTTGAGAGGGAGGTGCTCGACTTGGAATCCCGCCTCGGTCATGCCGTCGCGGACCTGGCCCTGTGGCAGGCGTACAAAGAGAAGAAGGGCGCGCTGAGGAACCTGCAGCTCATAGGGTCCCGAGGCGCGTACGTGAGGTCGCGGATCCAGATCCTGGAAGATTTGGACCGCGCCTCACCCTTCTTCTACTCGCTGGAAAAATGGCGGGTTGTCCGTAAGCAGCTCGTCGAGCTGCTGGCCGACGACGGATCCTCCATCACGGATCCGGAGGGAATGGGCCTCCTGGTCCGGACTTATTACAGTGCGTTGTTCTCTCCGGATCCGTCCAGCGAGGATGCGTGCAGAGTTTTGTGGGAGGACCTGCCGCAGGTCAGCCCGGAGGGCGCCGAAGGATTGGAGGCTCCGCTCACGTTGGCGGAGCTGACTGGCGCCCTCCACCAGCTCTCAAGGGGCAAATCCCCAGGGCTGGATGGGTTGACCGTGGAGTTCCTCAGGGCGTTCTGGGACGTCCTGGGGGACGATTACGCGCGGGTCCTGGGGGAAAGCCTGGCGACCGGGGAGATGCCCCTCTCGTGGCGCAGGGCGGTCATCGTCCTGCTGCCGAAGAGGGGCGATCTCCGCCTGCTTAAAAACTGGCGTCCGGTCTCCCTCCTCAGCACGGATTATAAGATCTTTGCCCGGGCTATGTCTACCCGCCTGGGCTCCGTGCTGGCCCACATGATCCACCCCGACCAGTCCTACACGGTCCCGGGCCGGTCCATCCAGGACAACATCCACCTGGTCCGGGACCTGATCCATCTTTCCCAGAGGACTGGTCAGTCGGTCGCCTTTCTCTCCCTCGATCAGGAGAAGGCGTTCGACAGGGTGGATCACGATTACCTTTTCGGGACTCTGCGCGCTTTCGGACTCGGGCGGCATTTTGTGGCCCGGGTCCGACTTTTATACGCCGCCGCAGAGTGTCTAGTCAAGGTTAACGGGTCCTTGACGGCGCCCCTTCGATTTGGGAGTGGAGTGCGTCAGGGGTGCCCCATGTCCGGCCAATTGTATACCATCTGCGTGGAGCCCTTCCTGTGCCTGCTTCGCAGGAGGTTGACGGGATTGGCTCTGCGCGAGCCGGCCATGCGGGTCATCCTCTCGGCTTACGCCGACGACGTGCTCCTCGCAATCACAGATCCCGTTGACTTGCGGAGGATGCGCGACTGCCAGCAGACCTTTTCTGCCGCGTCCTCCGCGAGGATCAATTGGGAGAAATGTTCCGGACTCCTGGTTGGTCAGTGGCGGGTGGACTCCCTGCCGGAGGAGATGACACCTTTTGCGTGGAGCACCACGCACCTCCTCTATCTGGGAGTCCACCTTAGCCCCGCTGAGGAAGCCTGGCCGGCAAACTGGCAGGAGTTGGAGGCGAAAGTCACCGCTCGGCTGGGGCGCTGGACAGGACTGCTCCGAGTGCTTTCCTACAGGGGCCGAGCGTTGGTCATAAACCAACTGGTGGCCTCCATGTTGTGGTACCGGTTGGTCACTTTGGCCCCGCCCCCTGTATTTGCCACCAAGATCCAGAAGAAACTCGTCGATTTCTTCTGGGGCAAGAGGAAACACTGGGTCTCTGCCGTGGTCCTGAGTCTCCCGATCGAGGAGGGCGGTCAGTCGCTGGTGTGCGTCCGCACCCAGGCTGCGACTCTCCGCCTTCGGACCCTGCAGAGATACCTGTTCGTCGAGCGTCCTCCCAGATGGTGTGCGCTGGCGACGTATTTTTTCCGCCAGTGTCACTGCCTTCAAGACGACACGCAGCTCCCGGTGGAGTCCGTTAGCCGCGCCTCTCTGAGGGAGTTGCCTGTCTTTTACCGGGATCTTTTCCGAGTCTGGAACATGGTCGCCTCCAGTCAGGGCGCTCCCCCGCCGGCGGAGGAGAGCGCCTCGGCTGTCCGGGCGGCTGACTCCGGGGACGGTCCGGCGGGCGGAGGAGTAGCCGAAACCCCCGGGACGCCCCTCACTGCGGGTGGCGAGGGGGCTCGGGAGTGCGGAGCGATCCCGGCCGAGCTGACCCCCGCTGGGCCGGAACTGCTCATCGGACCCAGGCCCCGAAACCCTCCTCGGGAGCCGGTCCCGCACAACCCGAGCCGCCTCTCGGGAATGCCCTCCGTGCCATTCCAATCGGCGCGGAGGGGTTTCCTGTACGGGCTGCTCCTGCACACTCTCCACTTCCTGGCGGTCCGCGTTGCCATCTGGCGGCGAGGGGAAACCCCGATGGAGGTCTCTCTACGCGGGAGTCTTCCCCCTTTACATCGGGGACCTGGGATGGAGGGTGCTGCACAGAGCAGTCCCGTGCAATAGGCTTTTAAGTAGGTTCACGGACTCCCAGGCCAGCTGTACTTTCTGCGGCCTGGACGAGTCCGTGTTCCACATTTATACGGAGTGTGCGAGGTTGCAGCCCCTATTTGAGTATCTGAAGGGGCTGCTCCTCAAATTCTGGCTGCACTTCAGTCCCACGCTCCTGATCTTTGGGCACCCGGTGCGGAGGGGCTTGGGCCGGGAGGAGGATCTCCTCGTCGGTCTGCTCCTGGGCCTGGCCAAGGTGGCAATTCACAGGTCCAGGTTGCGGGCCGTCGGGGGTTCCGTCCTCCCCGATTGCCTGCCCCTCTTCCGCGGTTACGTTCGCGCCCGGGTGTCCCTGGAAAAGGAGCATGCGGTGTCCGCCGGTACGCTTGAGGCCTTCCGCGACCGGTGGGCACCGCAGGGACTGGAGTGCATCGTCGACGCCGAGAATGGCATTTTAATTTGAGTTTTTTGTTTATTTATCTGTTTTAATAAAGTTATTTTAAAACTGTAAATATGTACATAAAGGGGGCCTGAGGGATAAAGGCCCCCTCGATGTGAAAAATATAAAAGGGGCCTGGGGTATAAAGGTCACCTTGTGGGAAAAAAAAAAGAAAAAAAAAAAAACGGGGTTAGATACAAGATAAAAAAAAAACGGACTGACTCCTGGCTAATTGGAGGTGCTGAGTGCATCAACGAGATGCAGCTGTGTGCAGATGCTGAAGGCTGGAGGCTGGAAGACTGCTGCAAGAAGGAGAGACTGAGATTGAAACAAAGGGTTTACATCTGTCTTTTTGAAAGAAGAAAGCAGGAGGTCAGAAGAACTGACAACTCATGTGAGTTTGGGTTTTGTAATCCTTTCATTGATTGTTGTGGAGAGGCGGAAAGGAAGAGACCATAAAACCTTGGGTGGGGTTGCTTGTTTGAACAGGGAGCTCCTGTGTTTAAAAGCATTGAATAGGAGCTCTTTCCCCACTCCAAAGAGCTAGCCTGGGATAGCTGGAGCTTCCCAGGTGAAGAGACTTTCTCTTAACTGTGTAAACAACATCAGAAGCAGAGTGTGCCGGGGCAACTACAGCTTTCCCAGTTGAAGACATCGCACCCCTCCCACCACCAACTGGATGACCAGCACAAGGACTTCCTGAATTAACACCAGCAAATAGATTGGTTCCTCCAGACCCTCCTCTCATTCAGCCTCTCTCCCTAGCCATACCCTCCAGTCGATGCTTTTTGGGATAACTCATTATTTGTTATTCCTTTCTCTCGATTTCTATTTTTATTTTTTCTCTCAACGCTGGGTCTACCCCATGGCTTTACAGTCCTGTCCAGTGGCGGGGCCTTCCTATGCTGCAGCAGCTGCTCCTGTGGCCCTGTCACCATTTAAAATATTGACATCGAAGCATGGGGTGAAGAGTTACACCCATCCCAATATGTCTATAGAGGCCTGTGTGAAGGCAATGGCCAAGGTTGTCGGCCCCTCGACCATTGTGGCAGCCTCAAAAATGAAGGGAAAGGCTGTGTTCTTCCTGAAGACTGAGCAGGCCATGTCCCTGACCCTGAATAAAGGGCTCACTGTGGGTGGGAATTTTATGCCGGTGGTCCCTCTTGCTGCCACTGTGCAGCGGATAATAATATCAAATGTCCCGCCCTTCCTGCCCAGTGAGCTCCTCCTCCCCCACCTGCACCATCTGGGGGAGGTAAGGTCGGGGCTCCTGCCTGTCCCGCTAGATCTTTGGGAGCATAGCCTCCGGCATGTCTACTCCTTCAGCCGCCAGCTATTTATTCAGCTGGCGTGGGAGGAGGTCTTGGAGGGCGATTTCGATGTAGAGTTCCAGGGGACGGTCTACCGCATCTTCTGGACCTCGGACGGGGCGCGGTGCCACATCTGCAAGGGGGTGGGGCATGTTCGTCCACCATTTCCACCTCGGCGGCCCAGTGTGGCGCCACTGCACCACCTCCAATTCCAACACACATCCCACAGACTCTGCTCAGTCAGTTCCGGAGGCTATGGTTTTCACAGCCTCCAGCGGGGTGGGAAATGCCCGTCCGGGTGGAAGGACGGCGTGGAGGAAAAGTAAACATCGAGCGGCTCGTCCCCTGGACACCAAGACACAACCCGAGCCTGAGCTCAGCCCAAGGTCCGCTCCCAGGGAATTCAACTGTCCCAGGGCTGGGCTCAGGCCCAGAGTAACTAAAAAATGGAGGGTGCGGTGGCTGAGGCCTCTGATGACATGGAGGTCTCTGAGCCTATGCGCATTAGCGGGAAAAAGAGGAGAAGGCACCCCTCCACAAGGTAACATAGGGCTCTGAGGTGCAGGGTCCTCCTGCCACCACCACCAACATGAAGGCTGCAAAGTCTGGGCAGGAGCTCCCTATTCCTCAGGATGGAGGGGAGGGGGAGGCCCCACTACATGCAGCCCCTCCTGTGGGAACAAGTGGAGCTCTACTTTTGGTGGGGGAGCCTGGGGACGCCTCCCATTTTACCATTGGGTCGGGTGCCCTGAGTGGAGAGGTGGGCAAGGCCCCAATGGGTCGGCCTTCCCAGCCAGAATCCACTCACTACCAGAAGACACCAGACCCAATTATAACCACAAATGCTGCCCCATCTGCTGGACCTGTGGGTGCTGGCAGAGCGGGAGATGGCCTCCTCTCTCCGCCTCTGTTCTCGGCTCTGGCTGGATTTCCAGAGTCGGGAACTCCAATATCCCCTGGATCACACATTGGCCTGGGGACGGAGGTGAAGAGGGTTCCTGAACCTCTGGTGCCCACATGCTCCAGTTTCACAGTAGAACCCAGAGAAGACTTCTCCGCCATCGATCCTGGAGGTGGGATCGTGACAGAGATGGGAGCAGCTGGCGAGGCCGGGGCGTCCGCCCCACAGTCTGTGGTGAGTGATGACCAGGAGGAGGATGGAGACGCGGTGTGGGGCACGGAGGATGACCTTGATTCCATCACCAGTGAGGTGGTGGAGTCCCTCGTGCCTCCCAACGAGTTTCCTGTCATCCCCACGGTGGAACTCAGGGAATTCCTCAAGGTTTGCAGTGGTTGCTGCAATAAGGCTCAGCTGGCCCTCGGCCGTTGGTCAAGTCTGGCAATGATCATCCAGTCCATCCGTGCCGCCCTCAAGGAAGCGGGAAAGCGTGCAAGTGTGAAACTGGTTATGAGGCGGCGTTTTAATGCATTCCTCAATGGGTTGTTGGGGGAATGGAAGGCCAGGTGCACTTCCACTCCTTCCTCACAGTGAGGTGTTGGAGACGGTTTTTGAGTACCTTTGACATGAAGATAACCATAAACAACATCAACATCAAGGGCATCAGGGGGTCTCACCGCATATTTCACAATCACTCAGTCCTTAGGGAAGGGAGATACGGGTGAGCTTTCTGCAGAAGCCCACAGCGTTCCGGGAGACAAAGCCTCCTGGCTCCTGGAGTGGCAGGGTGGGGCCTACATGAGTCACCACACCCCTACTTCTAGTGGGGTATCTTGTTGGCCCCGACTTTTCAGCCCGAGATCTTTGGTGTCAACGACCGATTGCCGGGCCGCTTACTCCACGTCACCGTTCGCCTGGGTAGCGTGCCGCTCCACTTTGTGAACGTGTATGCGCCCAGGCCCGGCACGTTGCAAGCTCGCTTCTTTGAAGAAGTGTCCACTCTCTTGAGCTCCATCGATAGCGGTGAGTGCATCATCCTCGGGGGGGATTTTAACTGCACCCTCGAGTTGGGGGATCGCTCCGGTCCCCCGTGCAGCCAAGCGTCGGTGGAGAAGTTGAGGGAACTGATCAGCTCCCTCAACTTCGTAGACGTCAGGCGGAATCTCCATCCCGACTCCAGCACCTTCACGTGGAGGTCTGGAGGAGGGTCACGAATCGACCACCTCTACTTTTTGCAGGCATACGTCTCCCGCTTCTCGGCGGCCTCCATGCGGCTGGTGCCGTGCTCGGACCACCACCTGGTGTGGGTGGAGTTCACTCCGTTTGAAAGCGGGCAGGGTCCGGGTCCTGGTACTTTAACAACTGGCTGCTGGAGGACGAACGATTCTGGGACTCGTTCCGTAGATTCTGGGCCGTCTGGAGAAGGAAGCAGGGGGGGCTTCCCCTCCTTGAGGCTATGGTAGGATGTGGGAAGACAACATCCGCGTCTTCTGTCAGGAGCACGCGAAGGGATCGACCATGAGGCGGGAAGCCGAGATCGGGCGCCTAGAGAGGGAGGTGCTCGACTTGGAGTCAAACCTCGGTCATGCCGCAGTGGACCTGGCAACTGTGGCAGGCATATAAGGGCAAGAAGGGTGCGCTGAGGGACCTGCAGCACAAAGGGTCCCGAGGCGTGGATGTGAGGTCACGTATCCAGATCCTGGAAGATTTAGACTGCGCCTCATCCTTCTTCTACTCTCTGCAAAATGGCAGGGGGTCCGTCAGCAGCTCGTCGAGCTGCTGGCCGACGGCGGATCTTTCGTCACACATTTGGAGGAAATGGGCCTCCTGGTCCATACTTATTACAGTGCGTTGTTCTCTCCGGATCCATCCAGCGAGGAGGCGCGCAGAGTTTTGTGGGAAGACTTGCTACAGGGCAGCCCGGAGGGCATCGAAATATTGGAGGCTCCACTCATGTTGAGCAGCGCCCTCCAGGTGCGCTCGACAGGCAAATCCCGGAGGCTGAACGGGCTGACCATTGAGTTCCTCAGGGCGTTCTGGTACGTCCTGGGGGACGATTACACGCAGGTCCTGGGGGAAAGCCTGGCGACTGTGTCATCGTCAGGCTGCCGAAGTGGGGCGATCTCTGCCTGCTTAAAAACTGGCGTCCAGTCTCTCTCCTCAGCATGGATTATAAGATTTTTGCCCGGGTTATGTCAACCTGCCTGGGCTCCGTGCTGGCAATCATGATCTACCACGACCCGTCCTACATGGTACCAGGCCGGTCCATCCAGGCCAAAATCCACCTGGTCCAGCGTTTGATCCATCTTGCCCAGAGGACTGGTCAGTCGGCCGCCTTTCTCTCCCTCAATCAGAAGAAGGTGTTCGACAGGGTGGATCACGAATACGTTTTCGGGACTCTGCGCGCTTTCAGAATCGGGCCGCATTTTGTGGCCCGGGTCCGACTTTTATACGCCACCGCAGAGTGTCTAGTCAAAGTTAACGGGTCCGTGATTGCGCCCCTTCGCTTTGGGAGAGGAGTGCGTCAGGGATGCCCCATGTCCGACGAATTGCAAACTATCTGTGTGGAGCCCTTCCTGTGCCTGCTTCGCAGGAAGTTGGCGGGATTGGCTCTGCGCGAGCGGGCCACACGGGTTGTCCTCTCGGCTTACGCCGACGACGTGCTTCTCATGGTCACAGATCCCATTGACCTGTGGAGGATGCACGACTGCCAGCAGACCTTTTCTGCTGCGTCATCCGCGAGGATCAATTGGGAGAAATGTTCCAGACCCCTGGTGGGTCAGTGACGGGTGGACTCCCTGCCGAAAGACTTGACACCTTTTGTGTGGAGCACCACATACCTCCTCTATCTGGGAGTCCACCTTAGCCCTCCTGAGGAAGCCTGGCCGGCAAACTGGCAGGAGTTGGAGGCGAAAATCACCACTCGGCTGGGGCGCTGGGCAGGACTGCTCCGAGTGCTTTCCTACAGGGGCAGGGTGCTGGTCATAAACCAACTAGTGGCCTCCATGCTGTGGTACCGGTTGGTCACTTTGTCCCCGCCCCCTGCATTACACACCAAGAACCAGAAGAAATTCGTCGATTTCATCTGGGGCAAGAGGAAACACAGGGTCTCTGCCGTGGTCCTGAGTCTCCTGATGGAGGAGGGCGGCCAGACGCTGGTGTGCGTCCGCACCCAGGCTGCGACTCTCCACGTTCGGACCCTGCAGAGATACCTGCAGAGATCGTCCTCCCAGATGGTGTGCGCTGGCGATGTATTTTTTCCACCAGTGTCACTGCCTTCAAGACGACACGCAGCTCCCAGTGGAGTCCGTTAGCCGCGCCTCTCTGAGGGAGTTGCCTGTCTTTTATCGGGATCTATTCCGAGTCTGGAACATGGTCGCGTCCAGTCAGGGTGCTCCCTCGCCAGCTGAGTAGAGTGCCTCGGCTGTCCGGGCAGCGTACTCCAGGGTCGGACCAGTGGGCAGAGGAGTAGCCGAAGCACCTGGGATGCCCCTCACTGTGGGTGGTGATTGGGCTCGGGAGAGCGGACCCAGGCCCCCAAACACTCCTCAGGAGCCAGTCCCACACAGCCCGAGCCGCCTCTCGGAAAATGCCCTCCGTGCCATTACAGTCAGCGTAGAGGGGTTTCCTGTACGGGCTGCTCCTGCACACTCTCCACTTCCTCACCTTCGTCAGCTGGCCGGATACACCCTGGCGGTCTGCCTTGCAGTCTGGCGGCGAGGGGAAACCCCGATGGAGGTCTCTTTACGCGGGAGTCTTCCCCCTTTACCTCGGGGACCTGGGGTGGAGGGTGTTGCACAGGGCGGTCCCGTACAGCAGACTTTTACGTAGGTTCACGGACTCCCAGGCCGCCTATACTTTCTGCGTCCTGGACGAGTCCGTGTTTCACATATATACGGAGTGTGCGAGGCTGCAGCCCCTCTTTGAGTATTTGAAGGGGCTGCACCACATGTTCTGGCTGCACTTCAGTCCCACGCTCCTGATCTTTGGGCACCCGGTGCGGAGGGGCTTAAGCCGGGAGGAGGATCTCCTCGTCGGTCTGCTCCTGGGCCTGGCAAAGGTGGCAATTCACAGATCCAGGCTGCGGGCCGTCGGGGGGTCCGTCCTCCCCGATTGAAAGCCCCTCTTCTGCAGTTACGCACGCGCCCGGGTGTCCCTGGAGAAGGAGCATGCAGTTTCCGTCGGTACGCTTGAGGCCTTCTGTGACCGGTGGGCACCACAGGGACTGGAGTGCATCATCGACGCCGCGAATGGTATTTTAATTTGAGATTTTGGTTTATTTATCTGTTTTAAATAAAGTTATTTAAAAAATTTAAATATGTATATAAAGCGGGCCTGAGGAATAAAGGCCCCCTCAATATGGGATATATAAAAGGGGAAGAAAACTAAACAGGGTTAGATATAGAGTAAATCTCCCTCTACACTGTCCCCATCAAACACATACAGTGCAGGAATGGCACGGGTTTACAAACAGAGCAAATGTCCATCTATCTGTGCTATCGATGTTACAAGGTTAGTTTGGATAAGCTGGAGTTGTTCTCCCTGGAGTAAAGGAGATTGAGAGAGATTTGATAGAGGTTTACAAGATTATGACAGAAGTAGATAAGATAGACAGGGAAAAACTATTCCCATTTACTGATGAAACACGGACAAGGGGACACAGATGGAAGGTTTTGGGTAAGAGATACAGGGGGAATATGAGAAAGAACATTTTTACACAGTGAATGGTAATGAGATGGAACTCACTGCCCAGGAGGGCGGTGGAAGATAAGACAATCAATGATTTCAAAAGGAAACTGGATGGGCACCTGAAGGAAATGAACTTGCAGGGATAGGGGGATTGAGGGGGGGAGTGGGAATGACTGGATTGTTCCAGATTGAGCTGGCATGGAGGGGTAAAATGGCCTCCTTTTAAGTCGGAAATTATGTTATGACTACATCGATTTCGACATCCCTATTTTAGATTTGTCTCATGCTCCTGCCTGTAAAAATCCAGATACATAGACGTTCAATGAAACTGTGACCTTAACAGCCACTGACAGCTCCGTCCTCATCCTGGTGTGAGGCTCCAGGTCGTGTTACAGGAGGTGACACAGCTCTGCGACCACATCCTTATTGAATCAGAGTCACCTCACACACTGCTCCTGGGTTAGGTGTAGGTAGGAAAAGTGCTCTTGCAAAACCGGGGTGGGTAAGGCAGAGCCCCCTCCTCCTCCATCGTAACAGAGCTTCCCCTCTCTGCAGCCTCTGCTCCATTTGTTGGTCATGTGACAGACCCAGAAACACTGTAACTACAGTCCCCATACCTCGTCCAGAGTTGGTCCACCAAATCCTCTGTCCTCCCCGAATGTCTGCAGCAGCTTACAACACAACCTCCAGAAAACCATCCACAGCACCTCCACTAACTTTACAACAGCAAAAGTAAATCACAAGCCCCTCACCTGTACGTTGGATTCCTGGTCCTTTTAAATAACACCAGTGGGGGTCCTTCGTGCTGCTGAATGTATGTTCAGCTGAGAGTGACTAACACAGGCGTTCAGTCGACATGCACAGATCAAGATTCAAAGACGGACATCAAAGCTGTCGGAATAGCAGATTGACGTCAATTCAAACCCTTCCTCACACTGACAGCACATGCAGAGTATGCCCAGGCTAGTTCCCTGCCCAGCACGGGGCACTGTGCTGGCCACACTAGAAGTGGCCGGCTGTGCAGTTCACATCATTTTATAGTTCCAGGTTTCCATAGCGTTGGCACCAGTGCCGTCAGAAAGTGAAACGTCATGGAGTGAAAATCACAGCAGGAGAAGAAATAGAGTGAAAACGGCTCACTTCTAAAAGGGAATTGGAAAAAGGCTTGAAAGCATAAGATTGACAAGAACATGTGAAATGCAAGGGAAATGGGACTAATTGGAGGGGTGAGGCCATGGAAGGATTCAAACACAAGAATGAGAATATTAAAATTTAGGTGCTGCCAGGCCCGGAGCTAATGTCGATCAGTGAGCACAGAAGTAATGGGCGATCGGGATTTGGTCTGAGTTAGGATATAGGCAGAAGAGTTCTGGATGGGCTGTTGTTTATGCAGGTTGATATCTGGGAGGGTGACCAGGATAGAATTGGAATAGTTAAGTGTGGATTTAACAACGGCACAGATGAGGGTTTATTAGCAGATGGGTAGAGGTGATGACGGGTGATATTACAGAGGTAGTAGCAGGTAGGGTTGGTGATAGGCGGAATATGGCAATGAACTCAGCTCAGGTATAAATATAACAAAGAGGTTCCAAACAGTCTGTTTCAGCCTCAGACATTGGGTAGTGAGGGGAATGCGGAAAGTGGATGCAGAGTGGAATGTGAGACAGAGACTGAAGACTGTGGCTTCAGTCTTCCCAAGATTTACATGACAATAACACTAAATCAGTGAAATATGATTAATAGGTCTAATAGTTGGATACAGAGACTTACCAGGGACACCAATAATAGCGAGGATGGGATAGTAAATCGTTTGAATCATCTTCAGAGCATAATAGATCCGCAAATCTAATGTTATCCAATAATAATCTGCAGTAACGAGGCTAAACCAATAGGAGAAACTCTTGCTGTCCATTGTTTTAACATTCCAATCTATTGTTCCCAGATTCTGATCCATTGTTTTAACATTCCAATCTATTGTCCTCAGATTCTGATCCATTGTTGTAACATTCCAATCTATTGTCCTCAGATTCTGACCCATTATTGTAACATTCCAATCTATTGTCCTCAGATTCTGATCCATTGTTGTAATATTCCAATCTATTGTTCTCAGATTCTGATCTCTCCTCTCCCGCTCTCTGGAGCCGCTGATCTCTGTTAGTGCCAGGGGTGATGCTCCCACTGACACTATGAGCCAGCACATTGGAAGGAGTCCGTTATTAGTAGAAGAGGGAAACCCTCCAGTGACACAATTAGGGTCCTTGGAGACTGACGTTAATTACAGTCAATGAACAAACAGGTTCAGTTAACACCTTTCAATCCAACACCTTTTACACCACAATCGTGTCGAAGATTTACCCAGTCCAGATGGGATATATGAGGTTTGTTGAGGGAAGGAATGTGGAAATAGCATAGGCACTGGCCAGAAGCTTTCAATCCTCTTTGGATCTGGGAGTGATGACAAAGCTGTTACAAGCTGTTTAAATAAGGAGACATTAGATAAACCCGATAACTACTGACCAGTCAGTCTAATGTCGGTGGTTGGAAATTTCTGGAGGCCATGACCCAATACAAAAATATATCATTCTTGGAAAAACATGTGATATTAAATGATAAACAGTACGGATAGGATCATGGAAAATCATGTCTGATAATCTTGATCAAGTTAGTTGATGACATAACTGTGAGTGTTGATGAGGATAGTGTGTTTCCTGTTATGTGTCTGGACTATCAAAAGGCCTGTGATCAAATGACATTTCATAGACTTGTTATGAAAAATGGAACACATGGATTAATGTGAGAGTGATAGAGTGGATATAACACTGACTCAAGGACAGAAAGCAGAGAGAAGTGGTGAACAGACATTGTTCAGACTGGGGGAGGGGGAGAATACAGTGCTGTTTCTCAGGGGTCAGTATTAAAACCAGTGCTCTTCCTGACATATAGATAAATATACAAGTGACATAAACTTACATGTAAAACAACATAATTTAAACTCTTGCTGATGACATGACACTTATAAATAAGGGAGGCAAAGGCGCAGACCACAGAATTACCCAATCTCACAGATTTTGGTTTATTTTTAATTTATTCTGGACTCTAATCCGAATAGAAATTTAGTTCTCACTCTATAATTTATTTCTGTGTGATTTACAGGTCTGTGTGTGTGTGCATCAATGTGTGTATGTTTATTATTTTATTTAGATTCAGTTTAGATTGTTAAGTATAATAAACTCACCTCTTGGTTAAACTCAAGAAAACCTGTCTGATTTGTTCTTTCACGATCACAACAACGGTAAAAGGTAGAATGCTCACTGAGGTGGTCAGCATGTCCACTGCTAATAAGGAATAAGCCCGGCTGCAGTGACATAAAAGATAGGACAAGAGGAGAGCCTGGGACCCCTCCTCACCTGGCTGTAACAGAAATCTGGCGGTTCTAGTGATCATAACGCAACAACAAATGAGAAATTGGATGTGTCACAGATGCACAGAGTTTTACAGCACAGAAACAGTCCCTTCGCCCCACTCTGTCTGTGCCGGCCATCAAGCCTGTCCATTCTAATCCCCTTTTCCAGCACTTGGCCTGTAACCTTGTATGCTATGGCATTTCAAGTGCTCATCTAAATACTTCTTAAATGTTGTGAGGGTTCTTGCCTCTACCATCTTTACAGGTAGTGTGCTCCAGATTCCAGCCACCATCCGAGTGAAATATTTTTTCCCTCAAATCTCCTCGAAACCACTTGCCCCTGACCTTAAATCAATGCCCCCCTGTTATTGACACCTCTGCTAAGGGAAAAGTTTCTTCTTCTCTACCCTATCTATGGGCCTCATAATTGTTCCTGCTTTCTGTCTCCCTCCCTTTTTGAATAAAGGAGTTACATTGGCATAAAAGGAGTTACATACAGAGAGAAGTAACTCGGTGCAGCTTGGAATCCCTCTCTGTTGAAAAGTTGAGTAATATAGCTGGACAGTTAGGGATTACTCTCCGCCCAAAAGCTAGGAAACCCAAAATTCTAAGACTTGTGGCCAATCATTTTTCACTTGAAGCTGAAGACTCAAGCAGAGTTAGAATCACTAACAGATAGAGTAATGTTAGCTAAGGTCAAACTAGAACAGAAGAGACTAGAATTGGAAATCCAGAGAGATCGAGAAAGAACAGAGTGAGCGTCAAGAAAGGGAAAAAGTAAGAGTGTTCCAGAAGGAGAAGGAGGAAAGGGAGTTAAGATGGCTCAATCAACTAGAGGAAGACCCAGTCCACCCACTGAAGGCACAGCTAGTGAGGGAGCTGCCCCTAGCTCAGGACCATGTGCTGAGCTCTTACAGTTATCCCAGTTCATTCTAAAGTTCAATGAGGAGGATGTGGCAGAATTGTTCATCACTTTTGAAAAACTTGCAAAACAGCTGAAATGGCCGGCAGAGAGCTGGACACTGTTTTTATAAGGCAAAGTAACAGGAAAAGCTCATGAGGTGTATTCACTGTTGCCAGATGAAAGTTCATCAGATTCTGAGATGACTAAAAACGCTATCCAGGGTGCATATGAGATAGTATCAGAAGCGTACCACCAAAAATTCGGAACACTACGAAAGTAGCCTGAGCGAACTTATCTCCAGTTTGAAAGAGTTAAGCAGCTTCAGAACATAGGAGCAGGAGTAGGCCATTCAGCCCATCTAGTCTGCCCCGCCATTTTATACGATTATGGGTTATCTTCTATTTCAATTCCTTATTACCACACTGTCCCCATATCCCTTTATGTCATTTGTATTTATAAATCTGTCAATCTCTGCTTCAAACATACTGAATGACTGAGCTTCCACAGCCCTCTGGGGTAGAGAATTCCAAAGATTCACAACCCCCTATGGAAAGAAATGTCTCCTCATCTCTGTCCTAAGTGACTTCCTCCTTATTTTAAAATTGTCTCTGCTGGTTCTAGACTCCCCAACCAGGGGAGACATCTTAGCTGCATCAACCCGTCTATCCATTTAATTCTGTTGTGGGTTTCAATGAGATCACATCTCATTCTTCGAAATTCTGGAGAATCCAGGCCCAGTTTTCCTAATCTCTTCATAGGACAGTCCTGCCATCCCAGGAACAAGTCTAGTGAATCTTCGTTGCACTCCCCCTATGGCAATAATATACTTCCTAAAGTAAGGGGAGTAAAGCTGCACACAGTACTCCAGGTGTGTTCTCACAAGGTTCCATACAATTGAAGCAAGACTTCACTACTCCTGTACTCAAATTCTCTTGTGATAAAGGCTAACATACCATTAGCCTTCTTAAGTGCTTGCTGTCCCTGCATGTCAGCCTTCAGTGACTTATTGACAAGGACGCCCAGATCCCTTTGTACTTTCTAATTTCTTACCATTCAAGGAATACCCTTCACATCTATTCCACCTTCCAAAGTGGATAACCTCATATTTTCCACATTATATTACATCTGCCACATTCTTGCCCTCCCACGAAGTCTGTCCAAATTCCCTTGAAGCCGCTTTGCACCTTCCTCACAACACATACATTCCCACATCTTTTTGTATCATCTGCAAACTTGGGACTATTACTCTGGTCCCCACATCTAAATAAATGATACATATTGTGAACAGATGGGGCCCAAGTACTTACCCAAATGTTTCCTTTTTACTCTGGTCCCCACTAGTCACAGTCTTCCAAAGCGAGAATAACCCATTTATTCCTACTCTCTGTTTTATGCTTGTTAACCAATCCTTAATCTATGCCAGTATATTACGTCCTATCCCATGTGCTTTAATTTTACTAACCAACCTCTTGTGGGGGACCTTATCAAAAATTCATCTGAAAATCCAAATATACTACATCCACCGACTCCACTTTATCAATTCTGTTACTAATATCCTCAAAAAACTACAACAGGTTCATCAAACATGATTTCCCATTCATAAATCCATGTTGACTATGTCCAATCAGATCATCTTTATCCAATTATCCATTTATCTCATCCTTTATGATAGATTCTACCATTTTGTCTACTAATGATGTCAGGCTAACAGATCTGTAATTCCCCGTTTTCTCTCTCCCTCCCTTCTTAAATTGTGGGGTGACATTTGCGACCTTCCAATATGCTGGAACCGTTCCAGAAGGTGATCACCCATGCACCCACTGTCTCCATAGCTACCTCTGTCAACACTCTGGAATTTAGAATATCAGGTCCTGGGGACTTATCAACCTTCAACCCCATTAATTTCTCCAACACAAACTTCTTACTAATATTAATTTCCTTCACTTCCTCATTCCCCCTAATCCCTTGGATCTCTAATTCTGGGATATTTCTTGTATCTTTCTCAGTGAAGACAGACACAAAGTGATCATTTAGCTTGTCTGCGATTTCTCAATTCCCCATTATAAATTGCCCTGACTCTACCTGTAATAGTCACATACATGTCTTACCCAAACGTTTCCATTTTACGTACCTATAGAAGATTTTACAGTCCGCTTTTATGTTTGCCTCTGACTAGTAGATACGGAAAATCAGGATACAGCCCACATATGTAAACCTCAGAGCTGTGATCCTTCTCGAGGAGTTCAAAAGCTCGCTCCCGCTCCCGCACCCGCTCCCATTAAAACCCACACAGAGGAAAAAAAGGTTCAAAGAGCCAGGAAGGTTGCAATTCTGGATGATGATTTGTTTCCATGTACACAAGGCCTTAACCCCAAAGGGAATGCATTCCCGAGTCACCCCAAAGACCCGGGAATAAAAGGTGGGAGGGTGATAAGAGCCTGAGCAGCCACGGGCAAGGAGGAAAATCTGGACACCCAGGGGTCCACGCTCAGGCCAAATAGGGCGGTACTGAGAGCAGGAGTAATGGCCAATGATCTGTGTGTTTCCACTGCAGCAAGGCAGGTCACCATCGAGTTGAATGTTCTAAGTGATGGGGAAAACCTGTAGGATTACTCAGGGTCCACCAGATCAGTGCAGGAAAACGGGCGCTGATGGAATTCACAGCAGGTCAGGCTGTGCCTTTAACTGCAACATTCAGACTGCAACATTACCCGACCACAGAGATTGGGGGAAAACTTAACAAAATCCTTGAGCATTACTAGGATTTTGAATCCCAGGGAAAAGTGACCCTATACCCCTTTTGTGAGGTAAGCAAGCCCTGGTCATACTCAATGATTAAGGGGCCACCCAACCCCTTCTGATGGGAATAGGCATGACCTTTCTCCGAGAGTGCAGTGAATGCTAGAGTGTTAGAGAATGGTATTGGAAGGCAGTATATGTCCATACCTTTATATTGGGTGCACTTGGGCTGCGACCTATTTTCAGGACCAGTGGCCATGGGGACCTGCTCCTGGGTATTGATCTGGCATGGAAAAGGTGGCAGCTTCCGCAAAGGTTCTGGAGAGACAACAAGAGATCAGGGACACAGAGCAGTTACAGGAGAAGGTCCCCGGCATTCTCCCTGATTCTGTGGTGACTCGGTCCATGGCTAAACAACCCCCATCAGAGGTGGCTGAACTGACACTGGAGACGGATGACCCTACTGTCTGGTTGGCTGAAACCTTCTTTGGGAAGGTAGAGAGCAGAAAGGATGTGTTAAACAGATCTTACTTAGTTGAGGCTCAACAACTCGACCCAGTGTTAAAATATATCACAGACTGTCCAAACCATAACTGAAGCAGAGGGAGTTGCAGAGTGCCACTATTTAAAGATTGAGGTGCTGGTGAGGAAGTGGAGACCTCCTCACAGACCTGCGGATGAAGATTGGACAGTGCTTCACCAGATAATGGTGCTTCTGTGGTCCCTTAAAGAAATATTAATGGCCCACGAACTTCCAATGACTGGACATGTTGATGGACGAAAATTTAAAGCCCACATAAGACAGCATTTTGACTGACCACAACTGCACAAAGATGTGGAGGAGTTCTGTAAAACTGGTCACACCTGCCACCTTTTGGGGAAGCTCCAACCTGCAATAAAACCTTCACCCGAATTCCCATACCAGATTTTGTAGAACCCTTCAGCAGAATGCTGGTGGATTGTGTGGGACACCTGCTGAAAACAAAACGGGATTATCAGTATCTTCTCACCATTATGAATGTGGTGACCCGATCCCCAGAAGCCATTCCCCCGAAGAACTATCTCTGCCAAGGTAGTGGTGGAGGGGCGAACCCGTTTTGGGCTGCCTGCTGAGATTGAGATGGATCAGCGCACGCATTTTACGTCCAGTATTTTTGAAAAGGTCATGGGTATTCTAGACATAACCCAGCTAAAGCCTACCACCCACTGTCACAAGGAGCTTTGGAGCAGTACCACCAGACCCTAAAGACAATGATCAGGCCATACTGCTATGAGTAACCCCATGACTGGGACAAAGGGATGGCATTTCACCTGTTGGTTACCAGGAACTTATCCACTGAGTCCACTGGCTTTAGTCTCTTTGAATTAGTTTATGGACACGAGGTGAGAGGTCCTCTTAAGCTAATCAAGGAGAAGTTTTTGGGACACAGGGTTGAGTCTTCCATGTTAGACTACATTTCCATGCTCCGGGAGTGGCTCACGACAGTCTGTGCAATTGCTCAAGAACACCTAAAGATCTCCTACTCAGTTATGAAAAGGTAAGCAGGCAAAAATGCCAAGGCCAAAACATTTCAGGACAGAGACCATGTATTGTTACTATTCCCAATGCAGGGTGAATCCCTGAAATCCCGGTTCAGTGGTCCATATCGAGTGGCAAAAGGAACAGCGGGTCAATTATTTAATTGGCACCCAGACCAAAGGAAAAAAGCAAAGGCAGTGGAGGGAACAGCCAAGTACAGATCTGTCAGACTGTCAGGAGAGAAGGATTGAAAAGGACAGTGAGGACAGGTTAGAGGATGGCCAGGAGGATATCCAACTGGAATCCCCTACTCTCCGATTTACCAACCCTGAAATGTTAGATAAATTAGACCCCACACTCTCCTTCTTAAATGCTTGTCAATGAGGCAACCTAAAAAGTCAGCTAACAGCATTTACAGAAATATGCAATGACAAAGGAAAGTTCCCAAACAGGCAAGCCAATAGTGAGGGAGATGTTTCACCGAGTCGAGGTGCCGGAGGAGAGTGCAGTGAAAGATGGACAGCCAGCTGCGAGCCATAAAATCCCAGAGGACATGGTGCCGGTTAGAAAAATGTTGCTCCCCATAGTCGAGGGAAAATGGAAGGGAAAATACCCTAAAGTAAACAACACTTGTGTACCTCACCAGAAAGCTAAAAGTAAGGTCAGTGTTGATCTACCCACTGAAGAACACAATGATCAGGTCCCAAACACAAAGCGAATCGAACCCAACAATTGCAAAGCCAAACTCAGCAAGAACAAATGCCCAGAGGACATGCCAGACACCTCACAGGGTCTAAAAAGACAATTTATTACACACTGTCGGTTTAGGGAGAAAGATTATCAAGGAGAAGGAACCTGAATGGTTAAAGATTCATTGCAGGAGAGAGAAAAAAACAATGTAATCGCTGATGCAATGTCCAGGGTCGAACCCGACACATAACCATCCCAGACAAAACACCAAAACATTAAATCAGTACAACTGTAACAGACAATCTCAGCTGCAGTAATTCGAAGATTAATATGTCAGTTTGGGAAGTGATTATTGAGAATGAATGTGTGCTTTCTTTTTTTTATTCCCACAATTCTGCAATGAAATGTTCTTGATATCAGATTTTTTCCCCGTGTGCTGTGGCGGTGTCAAGATAACACAATATGCCAAATTATGAAATTTAATTCATCGTTTGGAAACTTACAGTAAACGTTTAATAGAAAAAAATCTTGCAGCTATCCTTCAAAAAAACTGGCAGCCAAGATGGCCACCGCAATTGGCATCTGAAACACCTTTTCACATTCTAAATCCTACAACAGGAGACACATGTCTGATGAGCCTGGACCCAAATCATTGGCTTGCTCCAGTGATTGAATTACCTAAGATTACATTCATTAACACGGCATACAATGTCATCCTGACACATTGACTTTGAAAGAGCAAACTCCTCCAAGAGTAAATACTGGTATCCTGAGCCCTGGACAGATAGAAGTTCCTAACATTGAATCTCATTGTAAGGGTTCAGCGAATACACTGAGGCAGTCAGGAGACTGTCTATCTCTGTGAAAGCTGAGAGTTTCCCCTGGACAAAAACAGACAAGTCAGTGATTCAAAATGTGCTGAAGCAGAAGGGCTGTGTTCCCCCCACACCCCTCCCTCTCTCTCGCCTCTCTCTCCAGATAACATCACAAATTTGAAAACCACATGTGACTGTGGGCCCTCCAAGCCTACAGATTGCTACAGACAGAGTAACCAGGGGAAGAAAGCCACCTGCAAGTCTGCCTCAAAGAAATCCCTGAGCTATGTGGACCATGTGACAAACTGCACTTTGACCAGAAAAAGATTTCAAGGTGGCAACTTCAGCAGGAGAACACGGAATAGTCAAACCTCACAGAATGAGTTTTTTTTTTAATAGTTCTTCTGGACTCCAATCCAACCACAAATTTACTTCTCACTCTGTAATCTATTTCTGTGTGATTCTCGTCTGAGTGAGTGCATAAATGTGTTCTATTTATTTTAATGATTATATTTAGATCGGGTTTGTATTGTTAAGTATAATAAACTCACCTCTTTCATGTTTAAACTCAAGAGAACCAGTCTAATCGGTCCCTCCACCATCACACCAAAGGTAAAATGTAAAACACTCACTCAGACGTTCAGCATATTCACTGTTTATAAAGGACAAACACTGTTGTGGTCAAATAAAGCCGAGCGACTTTGACCCTTCCTCACCTGGCCATAACAATAGGCAGGGTTGGGGATGGAGTGAATATGGGGATGAACTCAGCTCAGCATTAAATAGATAGCAGAGGTTGTAAACTTCCTGGTTCAGCCTCAGACAACGGCCAGTGAGGGGATGCAGATCATGGACCGGGAACGGAGTTTGTGACAGAAACTGAAGATAATGGTTTCAGTCTTCTCACGATTTAAATGACAAGAACACTAAATCAGTGAAATATGGTTTATGAATTAGTAAATAAATTGAATCATCTTCAGAGCATAAAAGATCCGCCATTCTAATGGTATCCAATAATAATCGGCAGTAACCAGGCCAAACCAATCGGATAAACTCCTGTCCATTGTTGTAACATTCCAATCTATTGTTCAGATTCTGATCTATCCTCTCCCTCTCACTGCAGCCGCTGATCCCTGTTAGTGCTGGGGTTGATGCTCCCGCTGACACTATAGGATAACACATTGAAAGGAGTCCTTCTTAATCGAAGAGGGAAACCCTCCAGTGACACCATTAAGGTCCATGGAGACTGACATTAATTACAGTCACTGAACAAACAGGTTCAGTTAACACGATTTAAATGACAAGAACACTAAATCAGTGAAATATGGTATATGAATCTAATAATTGGATACAGAGACTTACGAGGGACACCAATAATAGCGAGGATTGGATAGTAAATAAATTGAATCATCCTCAGAGCATAAAAGATCCGCCATTCTAATGGTATCCAATAATAATCGGCAGTAACCAGGCCAAACCAATTGGATAAACTGGATGGGATGTATGATAGTTACTGAGGGAAGGAATGTTGCAAATAACAGAGGCATTGGACAGAATCTTTCAATCCTCCTTGAATATGGGATTGATGCCAGAGGACTGCAGGGTTGTAAATGTTACACTGTTTAAAAAAGTAGAGGTTGGATAAACCCTGTAACTATCAGTCTAACGTTGGTGGTTGGAAAATTCTAGAGGCCATAACCCAGCACAAAAATATATCTTGCTTGTAAAAACATGGGTTAATCAATGACAAGTAGCATGGATAGGTTAATGGAAACTCATTCCTGATAATCTTGATCGAGTTCGTTCAGGACGTAACTGTGAGTGTTAATAAGGATAGCGTATTTCATGTAATATACTCATAGAAAGTTTAAGACAGAGAAAGAGGCCACTTGGCCCATTGTGTCTGCACCGGCCGAAAAATGATCCACCTATTCTAATCCCACCTTCCAGCATTTGATCCATAGCCCTGAAGATTATGGCACTTGAGGTGAACATCCAGACTCCTTTTGAATGAGTGGAGGGATTCTGCCTCAACTATCCTTACAGGCAGTAAGTTCCAGACCCTCACTAAAAACAGGGGACCCAGGACTGCACCCTGTGGAATGCCAAAGGAAGCTGTCCTCCAGTCACTAAAATAACCGTCAACAATTACAGTTTCATAAAAACAAGAAATGCTGGAAATACTCAGCAGGTCTGGCATCATCTGTGGAGAGAGAAGCAGAGTTAGCGTTACAGGTCAGTGACCCTTCTTCACTGACCTGAAACATTATCTCTGCTTCTCCCTCCACATATGCTGCCAGACCTGCTGAGTATTTCCAGCATTTCTTGTTTTTACTTCAGATTTCCAGCATCTGCAGTATTTTGCTTTTATTATAACAATTACCCTTTGTTTCCTGTCACTGAGCCAATTCTGCATTTTTGGACGAACAAGTTTCTCCTCAATTCCCCGATAGTCCTTCTACCAAGCACTTTAAGTCACTGCCCCCTATTCACTGATCTCTCTGCTAAGGTGAATAGACGCTTCACCTCCACTCTATCCAGGCCCCACGAAATTCTGTCCATTTCAATCAGGTCTCCCTTCAGCCTTCTCTGTTCCAAGTAGAACAACCCCAGCCTATCTAATCTTACTTCATAGCTGCATTTTTCCAGTCCAGGCAACATCCTCGTAAATCTCCTCTGTACCCTCTTTAGCGAAAGTACGTCCTTTGTGTAATGAGGTGACCAGAACTGCACACAGTACTCAGGTTGTGACCTAACCAATGATTTATCTACTTCCAGCATAACCTTCCTGCTCTTGTATTCTATACCTCAGCTAATAAAGGAAAGGAGTCCATATGCCTTCTTAACCACCTTATCGACCTGACCTGCTACCTTCAGGGATCAGTGGACATTGACTCCAAGGTCCCTCACTTCCTCTACACTTCTCAGTATTTTCCTATTAATCGTCTATCCCTTTGCCTTGTTTGACCTCCTCAATTGCATCACCTTAGACTTATCCAGGTTGAATTCCATTTGTCACTTTTCTGCCATCAATATCTTCCTGCAGCCTACAGCTATCCTCCTCGCTATCGACCGCACGACCAATCTGTGTACCATCTGCACAAATCTTGATCATGCCCCCTACATTTACGTTCAAATCGTTAATATATACCACAAAAAGCAGGAAGTCCAGTGCTGAGCCCTGTGGAACGTCACTGGGAACAGGCCTCAAGTCAGTGAAACACCCGTCAACAATCACCCTTTGTTTCCTGTCACCGAGACAATTTTGCATCCAGCTTGTTGAATTTCCCTGGGTTCCATGGGATTTTATCTTTTTAACTAGTATGCCACATGGGACCTTGACAAAAGCCTTGTCAAAATCCATGTAGACCATATCAACTGCACAACCCTCATCTATCATCCTTGCTACTTCTTCGAAAAATTCAGTCAACTTGGTCAAACAATATCTTCCCTTATCAAATCCATGCTCAATATCCGTGATTAACCTGTGCCTTTCCAAGTGACACTTTCTCCTGTCTTTCAGAATAGATTCCAATAATGTGCCCACTACTGAGGTTAGACTGACTGGCCTGCAATTATTCGGTCTATCCCTTGCTCCCTTTTTAAAGAGGTACAATTTTAACAGTTCACCAATCCTCTGGCACTCCACCTGTATCCAGTGCGGACTGGAAAATGATGGTCAGACCCTCTGCCATTTCCTCTCTCACCTCTTTTGACAGCCTGGAATACATTTCACCTGGCCCTGGTGATTTATCAACTTTCAAGGATGCAAATCCCATTAATACTTCCTCTCTCCCTATGTATATCACATCCAATAATTCACACTCCTCCTCCTTAACCACAATATCTGCATCGTCCCCCCCTTTTGTTAAGACAGATCCAAAGTATTCATGAAGAACCATACCAACATCTTCCTCCCCTACTCGTGTATATCCATTTATGTATATAGAATTTTAAAAGGCCTGTAAACAAATAACATTTCATAGACTTGTTATGAAAAATGGAACACATGGATTAATGTGACAGTGATAGTGTGGATATGACAGTGACTCAGGGACAGAAAGCAGAGAGAAGTGGTGAAAAGTCATTGTTCAGACTGGAGGTGGAGGGGAGAATACAGTACTGTTTCTCAGGGTTTGATTCACTCTGCGTGATATCAAGATATGACAGAAGGCACTGGATACTGCAATGGCTATGAGCCCTGACAATATTCCGGCAATAGTACTGAAGACCTGTGCTCCAGAACTTGCTGCACCCCTAGCCAAGCAGTTCCAGTACAGCTACAACACTGGCATCAACCCGGCAATGTGGAAAGTTTCCCAGGTATGTCCTGTAGACAAAAAGCAGGACAAGTCCAACCCGGCCAATTACCGCCCCATCAGCCTACTGTCAATCATCAGTAAAGTGATGTAAGGTGTCATCAGCAGAGCTACCAAACAGCACTTGCTTAGCAATAACCTGCTCACTGACGCTCAGTTTAGGTTCTGCTACAGCCACTCAGCTCCTGATCTCATTACCTCATTATCTCAAACCCTCCGCTGGCTGGTGTCATACCTAGTGCAAAGGAAGATGGTTGTGGTTGTTGGAGGTCAATCATCTGAGCTCCAGGACATCACTGCAGGGGTTCCTCAGGGTAGTGTCCTAGGCCCAACCATCTTCAGCTGCTTCATCAATGATCTTCCTTCAATAATAAGGTCAGAAGTGGGGATGTTCGCTGATGATTGCACAATGTTCAGCACCATTCCTGACTCCTCAGATACTGAAGCAGTCCGTGCAGAAATGCAGCAAGACCTGGACAATATCCAGGCTTGGGCTGATAAGTGGCAAGTAACATTCGTGCCACACAAGTGCCAGATAATGACCATCTCCAACAAGAGAGAATCTAACCATCTCCCCTTGATATTCAATGGCATACCATCGCTGTATCCCCCACTATCAACATTCTGGGGGCTACCATTGAACAGAAACTGAACTGGAGTAGCCATATAAATACCGTGGCTACAAGAGCAGGTCAGAGGCGAGGAATCCTGAGGCGAGTAACTCACCTCCTGACTCCCCAAAGCCTCTTCACCATCTACAAGGCACAAGTCAGGAGTGTGATGTCAGGAGTACTCTCCACTTGCCTGGATGGGTGCAGCTCCAACAACACTCAAGAAGCTCGACACCATTCAGGAAAAAGCAGCCCGCTTGATTGCCACCCCATCTACAAACATTCACTCCCTCCACCACAGCCGCACAGTGGCAGCAGCATGTACCATCTGCTAGATGCACTGCAGCAATGCACCAAGGCCCCTTTGTCAGCACCTTCCAAACCCACGACCTCTACCAACTAGAAGGACAAGGGCAGAAAATACATAAGAAAATCACCACCTTCAAGTTCCCTTTCAAGTCACACACCGTCCTGACTTGGAACTATATCGCCGTTCCTACACTGTCGCTGGGTCAAAATCCCTTCCTAACAGCACTGTGGGTCTACCTACTCCAAATGGACTGCAGCGGTTGAAGAAGGCAGCTCACCATCACCTTCTCAAGGGCAACAAGTGCAATAAATGCTGGCCAAGCCAGTGCCGTCCAAATCCCATGAATGAATATAAAAAAGAGCCAGGGTGTGGGACTAACTGGTAGATCTTCAAAAGGGCCAGCACTGAAATGTTGGACCAAATGGCCTTCTTCAGTGCAATGCTATTCTATGTTTCCATGATTGTTCTTGCCTCTACTTTCCTCATATTCCTATCCTTTAAACAGGCGTTTGATAAAGTACCACATAACAGCCATGTTACCAAGTTAGAAACACATGGGATTAAAGGACCAATGACAGCAGTGGCTCAGTTTGTAACTCTCTCCCCTTTCAGTCACAAGCTTCTAGGATCAAGTGTCATTTGATCGCAAGAAATAGGTAACAGGACTTAATCACAAGATTCAAGGCTGACACTGCAGTGACATGACTGAGGGAGTGTTGCACTGTCAGATGTGCCGTCTATCGAATGAAACATTAAACAAACATTTGCCCTCTCAGGTGGATGTTAAAGATCTGATCATTATCACATTGCTGCTTGTGGGAGCTTGCTGTGCGGAAATCTTCTGCCATCTTTCCTACATGACAATAGTGACTAGGGTTTAATAAGTACTCATTGATTGTAAATCGCTTTGGGACATGCAGTGGTCATGAAGGCGCTACATAAATGGAAGTTTTTTTTAAAATTTACAATGACAGCATGCAGGAAATTAGCGAAGTGACAGAAATCAGAGAGTATTGGAGAATGGTTGTTGTTCAGTCTGGAGGGAAGTACACAGTGGGGTTCCCCAGGTTCACTGTTGGGATCACTGTTGCTGTATGTTAATGCAATGGGCTAATGTCAAAGTTTTCAGATGGCAGGAAACTCAGAAATGTTAACAAACAGTGAGAAGGATAGTAACAGACTTCAGGAAGACAGAGACTGACAGGTAAAATGGGCAGGAACATGGCAGATGTAATTTAACACAGTGAAGTGTGAAGTGAGACATTTGGGTAGGAAGTATGTGGAGAAACAATATAAACTCAATGGTACCATTATAAAGTGGGTGCAGGATTGGGGAGACCTGGGCTGTACACACACAGATCTTTGAAGGTAACATGTAGTGTCCTTGGTGTGTGAGAGAGAGGCACAGAGTAAAAAAAATTCAGGAGGAAATGCTGATCTTTATACATCATTGGTTAGATCCCAGCTGGAGAATTGTGTCCAATTCTAATCACCACACTTTGGTAAGGATGTCAAGGACTTAGTGAAGATACTGAGGTGATTTTCTGGAATGGTACCAGGGATCTGGGTACCAGTTACGTGGAGAGATTGGAAAAGCTGGGGTTGCAATGAAGGGTAAGAGGAGATTTAAGAGAATTCAAAATCATGAAGGGTTTTGATGGGATAATTAATGTGAAACGGTTTCCAGTGTCAGAAAGTTCAGTATTAAGAAGACACAGATTGAAAAAGAACCAGAGGTGAAATGAAAATAATTTTCTGACACAGCGAGTTGTTGGGATCTGGCATTCACTGCCTGAAGAGATGGTGGAAGAATATTCAATAATATATTTCAAAAGGAAATTTAACAAATAATTGAAAAGGAGAAAAAACGCAGGAGTCTGGGGAAAGAGGAGGGGAGAGGAACTAATTAGATAGTTTTAGTTTAGTTCAGAGATACAGCACTGAAACAGGCCCTTTGGCCCACCGTGTCTGTGCCGACCATCAACCACCCATTTATACTAATCCTACACTAATTCCATATCCCTACCACATCCCCACCTATCCTATTATTTCCCTACCACCTACCTTTACTAGTGGCAATTTATAATGGTCAATTAACCTATCAACCTTCCAAGTCTTTGGCATGTGGGTGGAAATCGGAGCACCCGGAATAAACCCACGCAGACACAGGGAGAATTTGCAAACTCCACGCAGGCAGTAACCCGGGTGGCTGGAGCTGTGAGGCTGCAGTGCTAACCACTGCACCACTGTCCTGCCCCTGCGCCACTGTGCCGATTAATACCAGCTGGAGTGGTACTGAGTCTCACTCACACACCAGGAAAGAGCCAATTCAAACCAGACCTCTATTAATAGCAGCTGAAGTGGAACGGAGTCCCACTCAAGCACCAGGAAAGAGACAGTTCATTCCAGGCCACTATTAATACCAGCTGGAGTGGTACTGAGTCCCACTTACACAGCAGGAAAGCGACAATTCAATCTAGGCCTCTATTAATACTAATTAGATAGCTCTTTCAAAGAAACAGTACTGACACAATGGGCCGACAGACCTCCTTCTGATTGTATGAGCAATAAACAGAGAGTGAAGAGAGAGAGAGTGAGAGGGGGAAAGTGTGAATGACGTAAAGGGAAATAGCAAGAACGAGAAAATCGGGTTTGCATCGCTTTGTCGGCAGAGGGATTATGATCCGCATGTGTCCACTCCTGTTGAGGCAGGTGACACATAAAGCTCCTGTTATGTCCTCATTTCCATGAAAAATTCGTGTCGCCCATGGTGACCCGCGCTGCTGTTTTCCTGCACATTTAACAGGAGCCTAACTGTGTGTGAGGCTGGCTCGTCTTTCAGCCAGCATTCAGCTCTTAAAGACAGTCTGTCCCTCTTGAAGGGAAGCTGCACTGAATCACAGAAGGCTGCTGCTGCTGACTGTGAATGCTGCAATTGGAGACAAGGTAAATGGAACACTAGGACAGAGAGAGGGCTCTGCGGCTCACGAATGCGGTGCTGGAGGCCTTAGTCATGGAGAGTAACAGGAGAAGAGAGCCCATGTTTCTGTAGGGTGGTGTGGAGACCCTCAAGATACACCCTCCGAAGAGAATGGGAGCAAGTGGCCACAGAGGTGAATGCAAGAAGTCTGGCCCCGACGACCTGGCAGCAGAGCCAGAAGAAGTTTAATGAGCTCACACGGGTGGTAAATGTCAGTGACTTCATCACCACATGGCATCTCCTACCCTCAACACCACCAACCTCTCACACTGCTCAATATAACACACCCCTATCACTCACCCATCAGCAGTCCCTAACACTCAGGACTCACACCTATCATGAACATACACCACCTTACCCACACACACCTTCCACTGATACCAGCCTCACACCCATCTCTCACTGCCTCCACATATCTCCAGCTATTCAGCTATGGTAGGCACAGCACCCAAACAGTGCAACACAGTCACTGACATTCTGCCCTCTCTCTTACAGGACAAGGTGGCCCATAATCACAGGGAGCAGCAGTGAACCGACGGGGACCAGGCATACCTTAATCCCCTGAGCCTGAGGGAGGAGATGCTTCTCCACATCATGGGACCGGCTGTGACAGAGCCCGTAGCATCCTGCATCACCGAAAGCATTCAGGATGATACTATGTTGCTGCCTTATGTCCCTTCTTAACTCCCACCTCCGCCCGCATCCTGCTGTCTGGGATGATGTCCAAGCTGCAGATGGCGGGACCATGGACCTCCTGCTTTCCATCCCACCCCCAATCCCTGACCGAACCCTCCCTTTCTGATTTTATACTTTCCGATAATAACCCAAAACTGCCAGTTTCCCAGTCACATCAGATCCAGGAGACAGAGAGAGAGCAGCAACACAGCACTGATTGTGAAGCCCCATCACTTGGTCTGATACTCACAGTCACCAGATCAAATACTTGCATTGTGTCAACCTTAGAGTTTGGTATAGAGACACAATCTGCACGGGTTGAGTCACCGAGCACAAGTGAGCTGCAGCCAGGCCAGGGGGAAAGGATAGTTCATGTGTCAGCTCACCAGAGGGCGAGGTCACAAACGAGTTATAATACACAGGACTCAGATGTAAATATTGCTGGAACAGCAGACAGGGGAATGCTGATGGACATGTACACTGAGATACTTTGTCCATTGACAGGCCTGTCAGACAGTCTGTTGTCACTGTCAAGGAACACGGAGGAGTCCAGCTCCAACATCACACAGGGCATTTCACAGAGCTTGAAGCCCATTCTTTCCCCTGTGGAAGTGGTCACTAACTCCATGACAGCACTAGTGGACCCAGCCGTGATACAGTGTCTGATACCATTGTCTCAGCTTCCACTGCAGCACAGATGGCAGACACCCAAAGTCTCAGTGCTGCAGTGGAAGCTCAGATTGAGGACATGAGATCCATGTTTGCTGCCAGGCAGGATCAGACAGCTGTTATCATGGCTGTAGATCTCAGTGTTCAAAGGGGTTTGCAGGCTCTCACAGCATTCCAGCAAACTGTGATCCAGTAGATTACCAGGATTGCTGAGGTGTCGCCCCTTGGCAGTGACAGTGTCTCTGTGGAGCATGAACTTGCTGTCCTCTCTCAGGATGACAGTATTTGTCCTCCATTCACTGCCACTCCACTAGTGTCCTTGCTGTTCCCCATCAGCCAGCCCAGGCTGCTGCTGCCCATGTCGAGGTGGTGCAATCCGACTACGAACCCGCAAAGCCCTGTGCTGCTCAAGGACGTCCTGCAAGGCCATCTGCAGTCTCCCCAGTGAAAGTCAGCAGCCTTCCACCAACCATGCTGCAGTCACTGGGGAAACACTGTGCAGGAGCACGAGGCAAGTCGAGGGAAGCCACAAGACTGGCACTAAGGGAATATTCAAGGGTGAATAGTTCAGTTTTGTTTGGATAATTGGATGTGTTGTTGGATAGAGATGTTAATGAAAAGGTTTTTGTTGGTGTTTTTCATTGCAGGATGGTGACCAAGGGGACACTGTGATGGGGCGTCTCAGATGGGTGTAATGGGGGAGAATGGGGGATCCATGGTGGGAAAGGGAAGTAGTCCTACGGAACCGGAATCTTATCAGGGACTCTCCGACAGCCTGTCCGGGTCGATGGCATCCAGGAAATATCCTCCCGGTCTCCTCCTGCTCCTCCTCCTGAGGTGTCCTCTGGATTCCTGTTGCCAATGCCTGTGTCCTCATGATGGTGATGATATGAAGGGTGCAGCAGAACACCATGAACTTGAACACCTGCTCCAGTTTGTACTGGAGGACTCCCCCGAGCGGTTCAGACATCGGAAGCATTGCTTCCTCACACCGATGATCTGTTCCACCATGTGCCTGGTGACTCCATTACTCACGTTATACACATGTTAATTGTGTGTGGTTAGTTGGCGGTGGGAGGTGGTTTGGGGATGCAGAAACATGAGCTGTGTCTAGAGAATGGAATCTTTCATCTCCGAGGAGCCACATTCTGGTTCTGCATGGCGGCCAAAGTGTTGGAACCGGCTGACTGCATCAGAATGAATGTATGGTGGCTGCTGCCAGGATAGTGGACATTCACCAACATGATGTACTGGGCATTCTCACACACCAACTGTGCATTCATGGAGTGAGAACTTTTCCAGCTCCTGACAACGGGGGCCCCGCAGAGACACCCACACCATCAGGAATCCCTCTATCCTGACAAAGCCACGGGATCTCTCATCCTGCTTCCCCCTGCTGAGGGAGAAAATGATGACATAGATGGTCACCGTCACCTCCCATAATTATCAATGGACAACACACAAGACGAGTAACTACTGGTCAGTTAGTTTAACATCAGTGGCGAGTAAGGTTTTAGAAACAATAATCAGGGAAAAAGGACAACACACACTTGGAGAGGTTTGAGCTAATTACGGATTGTCAGCACGGATTTCTAAAAGGCAGATTATGCTTAATGAACTAATTGAATTGATTTCGATGATCAGAGAAGGTTGATGAAGGGAATGTGGTGGATGTTGTCTCCCTGGATGTTAGTAAAGTATTCGATGAAGAACCACACAAATGCTTGGTTAACAAAATTGAAGCTCATGGAATAGCATCCAATTGGATCAAAAATTGTCCAAAGGACAGCAAAACGAGTCTTGTGTTAAATGGCTGTTTTTCAGACAGGAGGATGGTAGACAGTGATGTTCCCCAAGGGTCAGTGCTAGGAACGCTGATTTTTTTTCCTTGCTATATATAAATGACATGCACCTTGGAATGCAAAGTAGAATTTCAAAATTTTCCGATGATAGTAATCTTGTAGGTGTGATAAACAGGGAGGATGATACAAACCATCCGCAACAGAACTTAGATAGGCTGGCAGAATGGACAGAGAAGTGGCAGGTAGAATTTATTACAGAGCAGTGTGCGGTGATGTATTTCGTCAGAAGGATTAGGGAGGCAATGTGGACATAATGACACATTACTAAAGATTGTGCAGGAACAGAGGGACCTGGGCCTCCATATGCACTGATCTTTGAAGGTGGCAGGACATATTAGGAGAGTGTTTAGCAAATCATATCAGATCTTGGGCTTCATAATTACAGACAAAGATACAAAGGCAGGGAGGTTATGCTGAAACGTTATAAAGCTTTGGTTAGGCCTCAACTAGAGAACTGTGTCCAGTTCTGGTCACCACACTTTAGGAAGGATGTGAAGGTCCTTGAGAGGATGCAGAGGAGATTTACAAAAATGGTTTCAGGGATGGGGGTTTAGCGACAAGGTTAGTTTGGCGAAGATGGAGTTGTTCTCCCTGGAGTAAAGGAGCTTTAGAGAGCTTTGGTAGAGGTGTACAAGCTTATGATAAGTTTAGATAAGCCAGACAAGGAAAAACTGTTCCCATTAACTGATGAAACACGGACTGGGGGACACAGATGGAAGGTTTTGGGTAAGAGATACAGGGGGAATATGAGGAGGAACATTTTTAGACAGTGGATGGTAATAAGCTGGAACTCACTGCCCATGAGGGTGGTGGACGCTGAGGCAATTAATGATTTCAAAAGGAAATTGGATGGACACCAGAAGGAAATGAACTTGCAGGGATACGGGGACTGAGCGGAGGATTGGGACTGACTGGATTGTTCCAGGGAGAGCTGGCATGGAGGGGCCGAATGACCACCTTCAGTGCCGCAAATGACCAATTCACTCTCTGTGACTCCATGTTGGATATGTCTCCTGCTCCTGTCTGGAAAGATCTAGATACACAGAAGTTCAATGAAACTGTGACTTTAACGGCCACTGACAGCTCCTTCCTCACCCTGCTGTGAGGCTCCAAGTCGTGTTACAGGAGGTGACACTGCTATGTGACCACATCCTTATTGAATCAGAGCCACCTCACGCACTGCTCCTGGGTTAGGTGTAGGTAGGAAAAGTGCTCTTGGAAAACCCGGGGTGGGTAGGGCAAAGCCCCCTCCTCCTCCCTCTTTACAGAGCTTCCCCTCTCTGCAGCCTCTGCTCCATGTGTTGGTCATGTCATAGACCCAAAGACACTGTAAATATAGTCCCCATTCCTTGTCCAGATTTGGGTCACCAAATCTTCTGTCCTCCCTGAATGTCTGCAGCAGCTCACAACACAACCTCCAGAAAACCATCCACAGCACCTCCACTAACTTTACAATAGCAGAAGTAAGTCAAAAGCCCGTCACCTGTAAGCCGGATGCCTGATCCTTTTAAATAACATTAGAGGGGATTCATTGTGATGCTAAATGTATGTTCAGCTGACATTGACTAACACAGGTGGTCAGTGGACATGCACAGACCAACTTTCAAAGAAGTACATCAAAGATGCTGGTATGGTACATTGACATCACTTTCAAATCCACCCTCAAAGGAACAACACATACAAGGTACAATTGAGCGAGAGCCCTGCCCAGCATGTGATATTGTGCAGGCCACAGTAGAAGTGGCCGGCTGTGAAGACCATGCTGACAGCACATAGATGATGCGACTGGGCTGGAGCCCCGCCCAGCATGGGATATTGTGCAGACCGCACCGGAAGTGGCCGGCTGTGCGATTCACATCTCTTTATGGATCCCAATTCTGTACCGTCAGCAGCAGTCTTGCTGCAGAGTCTAAAATCGTGGCTCGGGACAGATGCAGTGGGAAATAAATTCACTTTACAAGGAGAACTGAAAAAAGATTGAAGTCGAAAGATTTGCAGGAATATGTGAAATGGACTGGGGAAAGTGAATAAATGGAAGGGTGAGCCATGGAGAGATTCAAACACAAGAAAGAGAATATTAAAAATAAGGTGCTGCCAGTCCGGGAGCCAATGTAGATCAGTGAGCACAGGGGTGATGGGTGATCGGGATTTGGTGTGAGTTAGGATACAGGCAGCAGAGTTCTGGATGGGCTGTGGTTTATGGAGGTTTATAACTGGGAGGGTGACCAAGATGGAATTAGAATAGTCAGCTGTGTATTTAACAGTGATGCAGATGAGGGTTTGCGCAGTAGATGGGCAGAGGCAGAGGTGGAGAGCGGTGATATCACAGAGGTGGTATTAGGCAGGGTTGGTGATGAAAAGAATATGAAGATGAACTTAGCTCAGGTTGAAATATAACACACCGATTGCAAACAGTCTGGTTGAGCTTCAGATATTGGGCAGGGTGGAGTATGTGCTTCACAGATAGGGGAATGAGTTTGTGATGGAGACCAATGACACTGGCTTCAGTCTTCCCAGAATTTACATTACAGAACAGTACTTCAGTGAAACAGGGTTTACAGATCTGCTAGCCGGAAATAGAGACAGCAACAGCAGCAAAGATGAGAGAGTATATGACAAGAACTGTAATACAGTACACAATGTTTTATACAGCTCATGGCTGAAGATATTCACCAGGCATACAACGGCAGCAAGAAGGGCAGAGTAAATTACAGGAGCAGTAATGCAGTTAAACATGGTTTAAAGAATTAATAGCCAGATAGAGAGACTTACCAGGGACACCAATAAAAGCCAGGATGGGATAGTAAATGTATTGAATAATCTTCAGTGCGAGATCGATACGAGAGTTTAATGACATCCGATCATAATATGTTGAAAGAGAGTAAAGATCCGAGGATAAACTCCTGTCCATTGTTGTAACATTCCAATCTATTGTTCTCAGCTTCTGACCCATTGTTGTAACATTCCAATCTATTGTTCTCAGATTCTGACCCATTGTTGTAACATTCCAGTCTTTTGTTCTCAGATTCTAACCTATCCTCTCTCTATCTCTCTGGAGCATCTGATCTCTGTAAGTGCCGGGTCTGATGTTCCGACTGACACTATGGAATAACACATTGAAAGAAGCCTCTTATTAATAGGAGATGGAAAACGTCCAGTGACACAATTAGGGTCCATGGAGACTGACATTAATTACAGTCACGGAACAAACAGATTCTGTTAACCCTTTTCAATCCAACACTGCTGTACCACAATAAAGTTGAACATTTATCCAGTCTGGATGGGATGTATGAGGGTTGCTGAGGGAAGCAATGGGGGAAATAGCAGAGGCGCTGGCCAGAATCTTCCAATCCCCCTTGGATATGGGCGTGATGGCAGGTTTCCACAGGCTCACCACTCTCTGGGTGAAGAAACGTCTCCTCATCTCAGTCCTGAAAGTTTTACCCCATATCCTGTGGTTCAGGAGTCCCCCACCATCGGGAACATCCTTCCTGCATATACCCTGTCAAGTCATGTTAGAATTTTATAGGTTTCGATGAGATCTCTCCTCACTCTTCTGAATTCCAGTGAATATAGTCCTAACCGATTCACTCTCTCCTCATACGGCAGTCCTACCACCCCAGGAATCAGTCTGGTAAAACTCTCCTGCACTCCCTCTATAGCAAGAACATCCTTCCTCAGATAAGGAGACCAAAACTGCACACAACATTCCAAGTGCGGCCTCACCAAGGCCCTGTATATTGCAGTAAAACATCCCTGCTCCTGTACTCGAATCCTGTCTCCATAAAGGCCAACATAACATTCGCCTTTTTCTACCGCCTGTTGCACCTGCATGCTTACCTTCAGTGACTGGTGTACGAGAACACCCAGGTGTCGCTGCATATTCCCCTCTCTCAGTTTATAGCCGTTCAGATAATAATCTGCCTTCCTGTTTTTGCTCGTAAAGTGGATAACTTCACATTTATCCACATTATACTGCATCTGCCATGCATTTGCCCAGTCGCTCAACTTGTCCAAATCACCCTGAAGCCTCTCTGCATCCTCCTCACAACTTACCCTCAAACTCAATTTTGTATCATCTGCAATTTTGGAGATATTACATCTAGTTTCCTCATCTAAATCATTAACATATATATTGTGAATAGCTGGGGTCCTAGCTCCGATCCCTGCGGTACCCCACGAGTCACTGCCTGCCATTCAGAAAAAGATCCGTATGTTCCAATGCTTTGTTTCCTGTCTCCCAACCAATTTTCTATCCATCGCAATACACTACCCCCAGTCTCGTGCACTTTAATTTTACATGCTAAACCCTTACGTGGAACTTTGTCGAGAGCCTTCTGAAAGTGCAAATAAACCACACCCACTGGCTCCCTCTCATCAACTCCACGAGTTACATCCGCGAAGAATGCTTGTAGATTTATCAAGCATGATTTCCCTTTCATAAATCCATGCTGACTCTGTCCGACTCTACCACTATTCTCCAAGTGCTCTGCTGCAAAATATTTGATAATGGACTCCAGGATTTTCCCCACGACCGATGTCAGGCTGACTGGTCTACTATTTCCTGCTTTCTCTCTACATCCCTTTTTTAATAGTGGGATAACATTAGCTACCTTCCAATCTGTAGGAACTGTTCCAGAGTCCATAGAATCTTGGAACATGACCACCAATGCATCCACTATTTCTAGGGCCACTTCCTTAAGTACTCTGGGATGTAGATTACCAGCCCCTGGGGATTTATCGGCCTTCAATACCATCAACCTCCCCAACACCATTACTCTACTAATACTGATTTCTTTCAGTTCCTCTCTCTCACTAAACCCTGTATTCACCAACATTTCTGGTATGATATTGGTGTCCTCCTTTGTGAAGACAGAACTAAAGGATGCATTTAGTTGGTCAGCCGTTTCTTTGTTTCCCATAATAAATTTCCCTGTTTCTGACTGTAACGGACCGACATTTGTCTTCGCCAATCTTTTCCGCTTCACATACCTATAGATTCGTTTACTGTCAGTTTTTATGTTCCCCGCAAGCTTACTCTTGTACTCCATTTTCCCCTTCTCAATCAATCCCTTGGTGCTCCTTTGCTGAATTTTAAACTGCTCCCAATCCTCAGGTCTGTTGTTTTTTCCTGGCGAATTTATATGCCTCATCCTTGGATCTAATGCCATCTCGAACTTTCATTGTAAGCCATGATTTGGCTACCTTTTCCGTTTTACGTTTGCACCAGACAGGAGTAAACAATTGTTGCTGTTCATCCATGTGCTCTTTGAATGTTTGCCATTGCCTATCCAGGGTCATCTCTTTATGTAACGTTTCCCAATGTATCATCGACAACTCATGCCTCATACTTTCGTAGCTTACTTTATTAAGATTCGCGAACTTAGTCTCAGAATCAACTAGGTCACTCTCCCTCGTGATGAAGAATTCTATCATATTATGGTCGCTCATCCCAGAGGGATCTCGCACAACTAGATTGTCAATTATTCCTCTCTCATTACACAATAACCAGTCTAGGATGTCCTGTTCTTCAGTTGGTTCCTCAAAGAATTGGCCCTGAAAACCATCCTGCATATTCTCCAGGAATTCCTCCACAATGTATTGTGACCAATTTAATTTGCCCAATCTATATGCAGATTCAAGAAACCCAAATTTACAGATGTTCCTTTATCGCATGCGTCTCTAATTTCCTGTTCATTGCCATTCCCAAATTCAGCACTACAGTCTGGGGGTCTATATACAACCCCCACTAACGTTTTCTACACCTTCGTGTTTCTCAGCTCGACCCATACATATTCGGCATCGTCAGAGCTAATATCCTGCCTCACTATTGCGTTAATTTCCTCTTTAACCAGCAATGCAACTCCACCAAGGGTGGAAATAGGCCTTTTTACTGATGGTGTGAGAATTTGGTAGGAAGCTCATCTCAAGGGATCTCAAGGTTAACTATGTTAGCAAGTCTGTGAACAGCTTGGCTTCGTCTCAAACATTTACAAAGGAGAGGGATGGAGTGTGTAACTAGGAAATGTTTGGAGCAGAGACAGAAAACAATGGCTTCAATCTTCTCAATATTTAATTGACATTGCAGATGTGTGAGGTAATACATTTTGAAATGATGAATGAGGAGAGACAATACAAGTTAAATGGTACAACCATAAAGGTGGTGAAATAACAGAGACACATGGGGTGTTTATACACAAATCTTTGAAGGTGGCAGGAAATGTTAACTGGACAGTTAATAAATATATGGGATCCTAGGGTTTATAAATAGAGGCAAAAGGAAAAAAAGCAAGGACATTATGTGAAACATATATAAAATACTAGTTCAGCTCCACCTGGAGTCTTGTGTCGAAGACTGGGAACCACACATGAAGTAAGGACATGAAGCCTTCAGAGAGGGTACAGAACTGTTTTACTGGAATTTGTCCAGGCATGAGGGATTACAGTTATGTAGCTGGGGTTGTTCTGCTTAGAGCAGAGAACTTTCAGAGGAGATTTGATTGAGGTGTTTAACATTAGAAGGATTTAGATAAATTAAATAAAGAGAAACTGTTTCCAATGTCCAAGGGGTCACTAACCAGAGACACAGATTTAAGGCGATTGGTAAAAGAAGCTGACATGAGGATTTTTGTTTCTGAGTGGTTTGGATTTGGAATGCACTGTCTGATAGGCTGATGGATACAGATTCAATAGTAGATCCCAAAAGGGAATTGGATAAATATCTGAAGGAGAAAAAATGCAAGGATACAGTGAAAAAGCCTGGGAGTGGGACTGACTGGATTTCTCTTTGAAAGGGGCAGCACAGACATGATGGGCCGAATGACCTCATTCAGTTTGTGCCATTCTATTATTTCTCCTGCCTGTACTTTCACAATATCCCTATCCTTTCCACAGGCGTTTGAGAAAGTACCACATAACAACCGTGTTACCGAATTAGAAACACGTGGGATTAAAGGGCTAATGTCAGCCCTGGCTCAGTTTGTAGCTCTCTCCCCTTTCAGTCACAAGCTTCCAGGATCAAGTGTCACTGCAGGACATGATCACAAGAATCAATGCTGACATTGCAGTGCAGCACTGACAGAGTGCTGCACAGACAGAGGTGCAGTCTATCGAATGAAACTTTAAACCAAGTTGCAGTCTGCCCTCTCAGGTGGATGTTAAAGATCCCATTGCACTATGTAGAAGCAGAGCAGGGGAATTATTCACGGTGTCCTTGTCAATATTTATCCTTCAATAAGCATCGCAAAAACAGATCTGATCATCATCACATTGCTGCTTGTGGGAGCTTGCTGTGCAGAAATAGTCTGCCTGTTTTCTGCATTACAAGAATGACTTCGCTTTAAGAAGTATTCATTGGTTGTAAATCACTTTGGAACATACACTGGTCATGAAAGGCGTTTCATAAATGGAAGTCTGTTCTTTTATTTTCAACGAAAGCATGCGGGAAATTAGCGCAGTGAGAGAAAGTAGAGAATAGTGGAGAATGGTTATTCTTCAGTCTGGAGGGAAGTAGTCAATGGAGTTCCCCAGGGTCACTGTTGGGATCACTATTGTTGTATGTTAATGCAATGGGCTTGTGTACAGTGGAAATAATGTCAAAGTTTTCGGATGGCAGGAAAGTCAGAAATGTTAATAAACAGTGAGAAGGATAGTAGCAGACTTCAGGATGATAGAGACTGACTGGTGAAATGGGCAGGAACATGGCAGATGTAATTTAACACAGTGAAGTGTGAAGCGAGACATTTGGGTAAGAAGTGTAAGGGAAGGCAACAGAAACAAATGGGTATTGTTTAAATGAGGAGACAGGAACAGAGAGACTTGGTGTGTATTCAGACAGATCTTTGAAGGCCGCACGAAAGGTTGACAAGTTTATGTCTGATATAACGGACATCAGGTAGAAAATACTATTGAGAAGCAGGCTGAATACAGAAGGTCCAGAGGGGAAGTGAAAAAGCAAATAAGAGAAGCAAAGAGAGAGCATGAAAAGAGGCGAGCATTAAAGGAAATCCCAAAGTTTTCTATTGGCATCTACATACTAAAAAGGTAGTAAAAGGAACAATGGGGCCGACTCCGGACCATAAAGGGGATTGGCACAAGGAGGCAGAGAATATAGCTGAGGTAATAAATGAATAATTTCCACCTGTCTTTACCAAGGAAGAAGATATGGAATCCTTTCCTTTATTAGCCGAGGTATAGAATATACGGCCAGGGAGGTTATGCTAGAATTCTATAACTCATTGGTTAGCACACAACGTGAGTACAGTGTGCAGTTCTGCTCACCGCTTTACAGGAAAGATGTAATTGCACCCGAGAGGGTGCAGAGGAGATTTATGAGGATGCGGCGGGGACTGGAAAAATGCAGCTATGAGGAAAGATTGGACAGGCTGGGATTGTTCTCCTTGAAATAGAGAAGGCTGAGGATAAATCTGATTGAAATGTACAAAACTGAGAGGGGCCTGGGTAGAGTGGAGGTGAAGGGTCCATTCACCTGAGCAAAGAGGTCAGTGACGAGGGGGCATGGACTTAAAGTGATTGGTAGAAAGATTAAAAGGGAGCTGCGGATTTTATTCTACACCCAGCGGGTGGTGGGAGTCTGGAACTCACTGTCCGAAAGGGTAGTTGAGGCAGAAACCAACAACTCATTCAAAAGGTGCCTGGATATGCACCTCAAGTGCTGTAATCTATCAAATGCTGGAAGGTAGGATTAGAATGGATGGGTCGTTTTTTGGACAACATTGGCATGTTGGGCCAAGTGGTCTCTCTCTGTGCCATAAACTTTCTATGATTCTAAGATGCAACCCAGGCAATGTTGAAAGAGGAGGTAAGTCAGACACTAGTGGGGTTTAAAATTGATAAAGAGGAAGTATTAGATAGTCTGTCTGTACTTAAATTGAATAAAGTACCAGGAAAAGATGAGATGCATCCAAGGCTAGATGGGATTGAGGTTCACAAGGAGGAGGTGTTAGCAATTTTGGAAAGTAGGAAAATAGATAAGTCCCCTGGGCCAGATGGGATTTATCCTCGGATTCTCTGGGAAGCCAGGGAGGAGATTGCAGAGCCTTTGTCCTTGATTTTTTATGTCGTCATTGTCGACAGGAATAGTGCCGGAAGACTGGAGGATAGCAAATGTTGTCCCCTTGTTCAGGAAGGGGAGTAGAGACAGCCCTGGTAATTATAGACCTGTGAGCCTTACTTCGGTTGTGGGTAAAATGTTGGAAAAGGTTATAAGAGACAGGATTTATAATCATCTTGAAAAGAATACGTTCATTAGAGATAGTCAGCACGGTTTTGTGAAGGGTAGGTCGTGCCTCACAAACCTTATTGAGTTTTTTTACAAGGTGACCAAACAGGTGGATGAGGGTAAAGCCGTAGATGTGGTCTATATGGATTTCAGTAAGGCGTTTGATAAGGTTCCCCACGGTCAGCTATTACAGAAAATACAGAAGTATAGGATTGAAGGTGAATTAGTGCTTTGGATCAGAAATTGGCAAGCTGAAAGAAGACAGAGGGTGGTGGTTGATGGTAAATGTTCATCCTGGAGTATAGTTTCTAGTGGTGTACCGCAAGGATCTGTTTTGGGGCCACTGCTGTTTGTTATTTTTATAAATGACCTGGATGAGGGTGTAGAAGGGTGGGTTAGTAAATTTGCGGATGGCACGAAGGTCGGTGGATTTGTGGATAGTGCCGAAGGAAGTTGTAGGTTACAGAGGGACATAGATAGGCTGCAGAGCTGGGCTGAGAGATGGCAAATGGAGTTTAATGCGGAAAAATGTGAGGTGATTCACTTCAGAAGGAGTAACAGGATTGCAGAATACTGGGCGAATGGGAAGATTCTTGGTAGTGTAGATGAGCAGAGAGATCTTGGTGTCCAGGTACATAAAGCCCTGAAAGTTGCCACCCAGGTTATTAGAGCTGTTAAGAAGGCATATGGTGTGTTAGCTTTTATTAGTAGGGGGATCGAGTTTCGGAGCCACGGGGTCATGCTGCAGCTGTGCAGAACTCTGGTGCGGCCGCACCTGGAGTATTGCGTGCAGTTCTGGTCACCGCATTACAGGAAGGATGTGGAAGCTTTGGAAAAGGTGCAGAGGAGATTTACTGGGATGTTGCCTGGTATGGAGGGAAGGTCTTACGAGGAAAGGCTGAGGGACTTGAGGTTGTTTTCGTTGGAGAGAAGGAGGAGAAGAGGTGACTTAATAGAGACATATAAGATATTCAGAGGGTTGGACAGGGTGGATAGTGAGAGCCTTTTTCCTCGGATGGTGATGGCAAACACGAGGGGACATAACTTTAAGTTGAAGGGTGATAGATATAGGACAGATGTCAGAGGTAGCTTCTTTACACAGAGAGTAGTAGGGGCTTGGAACGCCCTGCCTCCAACAGTAGTAGACTCGCCAACTTTAAGGGCATTTAAGTGGTCATTGGATAGACATATGGATGAAAATGGAATAGTGTAAGTCAGATGGTTTCACAGGCCAGCGCAACATCCAGGGCTGAAGGGCCTGTACTGCGCTGTAATGTTCTATGTTATATGATACTGAGGGAAGTGAGGGTGGAAATCGCAGAGGCACTGGACATATTTTTTCAATCTCTCTTAGACTTGGGGTGATGCCAGAGGACTGGAGAATTGCAAACGTTACACCCTAGTTCAGAAAAGGGTGTAAAGATAAAGCCAGCAACTACAGGCCTGTCAGTTAAACTTCGGTGGTGGGAACATTACCAGAAAGAAATAATCTTGGACAAAGCTAATAGTCACATGGACAAATGCGAGTTAATTAAACAAGCCAGCATGGATTTCTTGAGAGAACATCATGTTTAACTAATTCGCTGGAGATGTTTGAGGCTGTTTTCCTCGGAGAAGGCTGAGAGGTGATTTATTAGAGGTTTCAAAAATCATGAGGTGTCTGAACAGAGTTGATAGAGAGAAACAGTTCCCACTCGTGAAAGGATCGAGAACGAAAGGGCACAGATTTAAAGTCATGGGTAAAAGAAGCAAAGACGACCTGAGGAAAATATTTTTTCACACAGTGAGTGGTTAGAGTCTGGAATGCACTGCCTGAGAGTGTGGTGGAGGCAGGTTCAATTGAAGCTGAATAGACTGTTATATGAGAAGGAAGAATGTGTAGGGTTACAGGGAGAATGCAGGGAACGGCATCAGATGAATTGTTCATTCGGAGAGCCAGTGCAGACGCGAAATGCTGAATCGGTTGGTGATGGAAAGGAAATGGAGATGAACTCAGCTCAGGTTTGAATATAAGCGGGCAGAACCCGCTCCTCCTCCCTCTTTCCAGAGCTTTCCCTTTCTGCAGCCTCTGCTCCATTTGTTGATCACGTTACAGATCAAGGGACATTGTAACTACAGTCAATAACAAAGAACAAAGAACCGTACAGCACAGGAACAGGCCATTCGGCCCTCCAAGCCTGCGCCGATCTTGATGCCTGCCTAAACTAACAACTTCTGCACTTACGGGGCCCATATCCCTCTATTCCCTTCCTATTCATGTATTTGTCAAGATGTCTCTTAAACGTCGCTATGGTATCTGCTTCCACCACCTCCCCCGGCAGCAAGTTCCAGGCACTCACCACCCTCTGTGTAAAAAACCTGCCTCGCACATCCCCTCTAAACTTTGCCCCTCGCACCTGAAACCTTTGTCCCCTAGTAACTGACTCTTCCAACCTGGGAAAAAGCTTTTGACTATCCACTCTGTCCATGCGGCTCATAACTTTGTAAACCTCTATCATGTCGCCCCTCCACCTCCGTCGTTCCAGTGAAAACAATCCGAGTTTATCCAACCTCTCCTCATAGCTAATGCCCTCCAGACCAGGCAACATCCTGTTAAACCTCCTCTGTACCCTCTGCAAAGCCTCCACATCCTTCTGGTAGTGTGGCGACCAGAATTGCACACAATATTCCAAGTGTGGCCTAACTAAGGTTCTGCACAGCTGCAACATGACTTGGCAATTTTTATACACTGTGCCTCGTCCGATGAAGGCAAGCATGCCGTATGCCTTATCCACCTGTGTTGCTACTTTCAGTGACCTGTGGACCTGCACGCCCAGATCCCTCTGCCTGTGAATACTCCTCAGGGTTCTGCCATTTACTGTATACCTCCCACCTGCATTCGACCTTCCAAAATGCATTACCTCAGATTTTCCCGGATTAAACTCCATTTGCCATTTCTCTGCCCAAGTCTCCAACCGATCTATATCCTGCTGTATCCTCTGACAATCCTCATCATTATCCGCAACTCCACCAACCTTTGTGTCGTTCGCAAACTTACTAATCAGACCAGTTACATTTTCCTCCAAATCATTTATATATACTACAAACATCAAAGGTCCCAGCAGTGATCCCTGCGGAACACCACTAGTCACATCCCACCATTCAGAAAAACGCCCATCCACTGTTGCCCTCTGTCTTCTATGACCAAGCCGGTTCTGTATCCATCTTGCCAGCTCACCTCTGATCCTGTGTGACTTCACCTTTCGTACCAGTCTGCCATGCGGGACCATGTCATAGGCTTTAGTAAAGTCCATACAGATAACATCCACTGCCCTTTCTTTAACAATCATCTTCGTCACTTCCTCAAAAAACTCAATCAAATTAGTAAGACACGACCTCCCCTTCACAAAACCATGCTGCCTCTCGCTAATACGTTCGTTTGTTTCCAAATGGGAGCAAATCCTGTCCCGAATAATCCTCTCTAATAGTTTCCCTACCACTGACGTAAGGCTCACAGGCCTATAATTTCGTGGATTATCCTTGCCACCCTTCTTAAACAAAGGAACAACATTGGCTATTCTCCAGTCCTCTGGGACCTCACCTGTAGCAAATGAGGATGCAAAGATTTCTGTCAAGGCCCCAGCAATTTCTTCCCTTGCCTCCCTCAGTATTCTAGGGTAGATCCCATCAGGCCCTGGAGACTTATCTACCTTAATGCTTTGCAAGACACCCAACACCTCCTCCTTATTGTTAATGAAATGACTGAGACTATCTGCGCTCCCTTCCCTCGGCTCATCATCCACCAAGTCCTTCTCTTTGGTGAAAACTGATGCAAAGTACTCATTTAGCACCTCGCCCATTTCCTCTGGCTCCACGCATAGATTCCAATCTCTGTCCTTGAGTGGGCCAACCCTTTCCCTGGTTACCCTCTTGCTTTTTATATATGTATAAAAAGCCTTGGGATTTTCCTTAATCCTGTTTCCCAATGACTTTTCATGACCCCTTTTAGCCCTCCTAACTCCTTGCTTAAGTTCATTCCTACTGTCTTTATATTCCTCAAGTGCTTCGTCTGTTCCTAGCCTTCCAGCCCTTACATATGCTTCCTTTTTCTTTTTGACTAGGCTCACAATATCCCGTGTTATCCAAGCTTTCCGAAACTTGCCAAACTTGTCTTTTTTCCAGAACATGCTGGTCCTGGATTCTAATCAGCTGACATTTGAAAGACTCCCATATGTCAGATGTTGATTTACCCTCAAACAGCCGCCCCCAATCTAAATTCTTCAGATCCTGCCTAATATTGTTGTAATTAGCCTTCCCCCAATTTAGCACCTTCACCCGAGGTTTGCTCTTATCCTCATCCACAAGTACCTTAAAACTTATGGAATTATGGTCACTGTTCCCGAAATGCTCCCCCACTGCAACTTCGATCACCTGGCCGGGCTCATTCCTCAATACCAGGTCCAGAATGGCCCCATCCATGGTTGGACTATCTACATATTGTTTCCAGAAGCCCTCCTGGATGCTTCTCAGAAATTCTGCCCCATCCAAGCCGCACAAAGCGAATCCCAGTCAATATTGGGGAAGTTAAAATCACCCACCAATACAACCCTGTTACCTTTACATCTTTCCAAAATCTGTCGACATATCTGCTCCTCTCCCTCCCGCTGGCTGTTGGGAGGCCTGTAGTAAACCCCCAACATCGTGACTGCACCCTTCCTATTCCTGAGCTCCACCCATATTGCCTCGCTGTATGACACCTCTGAGGTGTCCTGAGCAGTACAGCTGTGATATTCTCCTTAACCAGTAATACAACTCCCCCACCCCTTTTACATCCCCCTCTATCCCGCCTGAAGCTTCTAAAACCTGCATCATTTAGCTGCCAATCCTGCCCTTCCCTCAACCAAGTCCCTGTAATAGCATCAACATCATATTTCCAAGTACTAATCCAAGTTCTAAGTTCATTTGCCTTACCTGTTACACTTCTCGCATTGAAACAAATGCACTTCAGATCACCAGTCCCGCTGTGCTCAGAAACAGCTCCCTGCCTGCTCTTCCTCTTCGTCCTACTGGCCTTATTTACTATGTCCTCCTCATTTATTTCACTAGCTGTCCTACTGCTGTGGTTTCCACCCCCCTGCCACACTAGTTTAAACCCTCCCGAGTGATGCTAGCAAACCTTGCAGCTAGGATATTAGTGCCCTTCCAGTTTCTATGCAAACCGTCCTTCTTGTACAGGTCCCATCTGTCCCTGAAGAGATCCCAATGGTCCAGATATCTGAAACCCTCCCTCCTGCAACAGCTGCTCAGCCACGTGTTTCGCTGCACTATCTTCCTATTTCTCGCCTCACTGGCACGTTGCACTGGGATGAATCCAGCGATTACAACCCTCGAGGTCTTGTTTTGTAACTGACTGCCGAACTTCCTAAACTCCCCCTGCAGGACCTCATCACTCTTCCTGCCTATGTCATTGCTACCGATGTGTACCACAACCTCTGGCTGTTCACCCTCCCCCTTCAGAATGCCCCCTGTCCGTTCAGAGATATCCTTGACCCTGAAACCAAGGAGGCAACATACCATCCTGTAGTCTCTTTCACGTCCACAGAAGCGCCTATCTGTGCCCATGACTATAGAGTCCCCTATAACTATTGCTCTTCTGTGCTTTGTCCCTCCCTGCTGAACAACAGTGCCAGCCGTGGTGCCACTGCTCTGGCTGCTGCTGTTTTCCCCTGATAGGCCACACCTCGTGCTGAGTTGGGTCACCAAATCCTCTGTCCTCCCTGAATGTCTGCAGCAGCTCACAACACAACCTCCAACAAACCATCCACAGCACCTCCACTAACTTTACAATAATAGAAGTAAGTCAAAAGCCCCTCACCTGTAAGTTGGATGCCTGGTCCTTTTAAATAATACTAGAGGGGGTTCCTCATGCTGCTGAATGTATGTTCAGCTGAGAGTGACTAACACAGGCGGTCAGTGGACATGTACAGACCTAGTTTCAAAGACGTACATCAATGCTGCCGGTATGGTATATTGACATCACATTCAAAACCATCCTCAGAGCAACAACACATACATGGTACGATTGAGCTAGAGCCCTGCCCAGCATGGGGCACTTTGCAGGCCGCACTAGAAGTGCCCTGCTGTGCAGTTCACATCTCCCTATGGATCCCAGCTTCTGAACCGTCAGCACCAGTAGTGCTGTACAGTCTAAAATAGTGGCTCGGGACAGATACAGTGGGAAAGGGATTCACTTCAGAAGGAGAAATGAGAAAAGATTGAAGTCAAAACATTTTCAGGAATATGAGAATGGGCAGGAGAATGGGACTAATTGGAGGGGTGAGGCCATGGAGGGATTCAAACACAAGAATGACGATATTAAAATTAAGGTGCTGCCAGACCGGGAGCCAATGTAGATCAGTGAGCACAGGGGTGATTGGTGATTGGGATTTGGTGTGAGTTAGGATACAGGCAGCAGAAATCTGGATGGGCTGTGGTTTATTGAGGTTTATAACTGGGAGTGTGACCAGGATAGAATTGGAATAGTTAAGTGTGGATTTAACAAAGGTACAGGTGAGGGTTTATGCAGCAGATTGGCTGAGACAGAGGTGGAGATGGGGGATATGACAGAGGTGGTCGTAGACAGGGTTGGTAATGGAGAGAATATGGAGATGGACTCAGCTCAGGTTTAAATAGAACACACCGATTGCAAACAGTCTGGTTCAGCCTCAGCTATTGGGCAGGGTGGTGTATTTGTTTCACAGATGGGGGATGGAGTTTGTGATGGAGACCAATGACACTGGCTTCAGTCCTCCCAAAATTTACATAACGGAACAGTATTTCAGTGAAACGGGGTTTACAGATGCCCTACCGGGAAATAGAGACAGCAACAGCAGTAAAGATGAGAGAGCAAATGTCAAGAAATCCAATAAAGTTGGCAATCGTTTATAGAGCTAATAGCTGGACATATTCACCAGGAATACAACGGCAGCAAAAAGTGCAGAGTAAATTACAGGAGCAGTAATGCTGTTAAACCTGGTTTATAGAATTAATAGCTAGATATAGAGACTTACCAGGGACACCAATAATAGCCAGGATGGGATAGTAAATGTATTGAATAATCTTCAGTGCGAGATGGATACGAGAGTTTAATGACATCCAATCATAATATGTAGAAAGATAGTAAAGATCCGAGGATAAACTCCTGTCCATTGTTGTAACATTCCAATCTATTATTCTCAGATTCTGATCCATTGTTCTAACATTCCAATCTGTTGTTCTCAGATTCTGACCAAGTGTTGTAACATTCCAGTCATTTGTTCTCAGATTCTGATCTATCCTTTCTCTCTCTCTGGAGCCGCTGATCTCTGTTGTGCCGGGGTTGATGTTCCGGCTGAAACTATGGGACAACACACGGGAGCCCATTATTAATAGAAGATGGAAAACTTCCAGTGACACAATTAGGGTCCATGGAGACTGATATTATTTGCAGTGAACTGAACAAACAGATTCAGTTCAGCCTTTTCAATACAGCACTTTTTGTATCACAATAAAGTAGATCATTTACCCAGTCTGGATGGGATGCATGAGGGTTGATGAGAGATGGAATGGTGGAGGTAGCAGAGGCACTGACCAGCATATTCCAATCCCTCTTGGATATGGGAGTGATGACGTCATTTCACTTGCTCACCACTCTCAGGGTGAAGAAAGTTCTCCTCATTTCAGTCCTGAAAAGTTTACCCCGTATCCTTAGACTATGACCCCTGGTTCTGGACTCCCCCACCATCGGGAGCATATTTCCTGCAACTACCCTGTCAAGTCCTGTTAGAATTTTATAGGTTTCCATGAGATCCCTCTTCACTCTTCCGAACTCCAGCGAATATAATCCTATCTCTCCTCATACGTCAGTCCCGGCTTCCCAGGAATCAGTCTGATAAACCTTCATTGCACTCTCGCTATAGCAGGAACATCCTTTCTTGGAGAAGGAGACCAAAACTGCACACACTATCCAAGTGCGGCCTCACCAAAGCCCTGTATAATTGCAGCAAGACATCCCTGCTCCTGCACTAGAATCCTGTCTCGATGAAGGCCAACATAACATTCGCCTTTTTCTACCGCCTGTTGCACCTGCATGCTTACCTTCAGTGACTGGTGTACGAGAACACCCAGGCCTCGTTGCATATTCCCCTCTCTCAGTTTATCGCCTTTCGGATAATAATCTGCCTTCCTGTTTTTGCTACCAAAGTGGATAACCTCTCATTTATTCACATTATACTGCATCTGCCATGCAATAGCCCACTCACTCAACTTGTCCAAATCACCCTGAAGCCACTCTGCATCCTCCTCACAACTCACCCTCCCACCCAGTTTTGTGTCTTCTGAAAATGTGCAGATATTACATTTAGTTCCCTCATCTAAATCATTAATATAGAGTGTGAATAGCTGGGGTCCTAGCGCCGATCCCTGTGGTACCCCACTAATCACTGCCTGCCATTTGGAAAAAGATCCGTTTATCACTACTCTTTTTTTCCATCTGCCAACCAATTTTCTATCTATCGCAATACACTACCACTAATCCCATGCGCTTTAATTTTACTCACTAATCTCTTTTGTGGGACTTTGTCGAAAGCCTTCTGAAAGTCCAGATAAACCACATTCTCTGGCTCCCCCTCATCCACTCTATTAGTTACATCCTCGAAGAATTCTAATAGATTTATCAAGCATGATTCCCCTTTCGTAAATCCATGCTGACTCTATCCGATTCTAACACTGTTCTCCAAGTGCTCTGTCATAAAAACTTTGATAATGGACTCTAGAATTGTCCCCACTACCGACGTCAGGCTAACTTGTCTATAATGCCCTGCTTTATTTCGACCTCCCTTTTTAAACGGTGGGGTTACATTAGCTGCCCTCCAATCAGCTGGAACTGTTCCAAAGTCGAAAGAAGCTTGAAAGATGACCACCGATGCATCCACTATTTCTGGGGTCACTTCCGTAAGTAATGTGGGATGTAGATTATCAGGCCCTGAGGATTTATCGGCCTTCAATCCCATCAACTTCTCCAACACAATTTATCTACTAATACTGATTTCCTTCGATTCCTTCCTCTCACTAAACCCTGTGTTCCCCAACATTTCTGGTAAGATATTTGTGCCATCCTTTGCGAAGACAGAATCAGAGTATGCATTTAGTTGGTTAGCCACTTCTTTGTTTCCCATAATAAATTCCCATGTTTCTAACAGTAAGGACCTACATTTGTCTTAACCAATCCTTTCCTCTTCACATACCTACAGAAACTTTTACAGTCAGGTTGTATGTTCCCCGCAAGCTTACTCGTGTCCTTTATTTTCCCCTTATTAATCAATCCCTTCGTCCTCCTTTGCTGAATTCTAAACTGCTCCCAATCCTCAGGTCTGTTGTTTCTTTCTGTCGAATGTATATGCCTCTTCCGTGAATCTAATACTATCTCTAATTTTCCTTGTAAGCCATGGTTTGGCTACCTTTCCCATTTTACTTTAGCGCCAGACAGGAGTAAACAATTGTTGCAGTTCATCAATGCACTCTTTGAATATTGCCATTGCCTTTCCTCCATCATCCCTTTAAGTAACGTTTCCCAATCCATCAGAGCCAACTCGTGCCTCATACCTACATACTTTCCTTTATTAAGATTCACGACCCTAGTCTCAGAATCAACTACGTCACTCTCCATCTTAGTCATAGATTCGTGAAGCATAGAAACAGGCCCTTCGGCCCACTGCGTCCATGCCGACCATAATGCCGATCTGTACTGATTCCACGTGCCTGCATTAATTCCATATCCATCTATGCTTTGCTCATTCAAATACCTGTCCAGATGACTCTTAAATGTGGCTACTGTTCCTGCCTCCACCACCTCCTCTGGCAGCTCATTCCAGATCCGCACTATTCTTTGTGTGAAAGATTTACCCTTTTAATCCCCTTTCAACCTACTCCCTTTCATCTTAAATCTATGCCCTCCAGTTTTAGTCACCCCTACCATGGGAAACAGACTCTGGCTACCTGCTCTATCGATGCCTCTCATAATTTTATATACCTCCATCATGTCCCCTCTCAGCTCTCATTGCTCCAGGGAAAACAGACCCAGCCTACCCAATCTCTCTTTATAACTCAAGCCCTCCAAACCAGGCAACATCCTTATGAATCTTTTCTGCACCCTCTCTAGCTTAGTCACATCTTTCCTGTCGTGTTGCGACCAGAACTGCACACTGGACTCCAAATGCGGAATAACCAATGTTTGTACAACTGTAACATGACGTCCCAACTCTTGTACTCCATGCCGCAGTTGATGAAGACAAGCATGCCATACACCTTCTTCACCACCCTGTCTACCTGTGTTGGCACATTCAGGGAACTATGCACTTGCACCCCAAGTTCTCTCTGCTCAACAACACTCCCCAGGCCCTGTCATTCACTGTATATGTCCTGCCCTGGTTTAACTTCCCAACATGCATTACTTCGCACTTGTCTGCATTAAATTCCATTTGCCAATCCCTTGCCCACTTTCCAAGTTTATCGATATCCTGTTGTAACCTCAGACAAGCTTCTTCACTTTCTACCATTCCATCATTTTTTGTATCATCTGCAAACTTACCAATCATGCCCCCTACATTCATATCCAAGTCATTAATATATATGACAAACAAGAGAGGGCCCAGAACCGATGCCTGTGGCACACCACTGTTCACCAGCCTCCAATCTGAAAAACAACCCCCCACTACCATCCGATCACCAAGCCAAATTTGTATCCAATTGGCTAGCACACCCTGGATCCCATGTGTATGAATCTTCTGGACCACTCGACCATGCGGGACCTTGTCAAAGGCCTTGTTAAAGTCCATGTAGAAAACGTCCATCGCCCTGCCCTCGACAATACTTTTGGTCACCTCCTCAAAAAACGCAATCAAATTCCTGAGACATGATTCCCATGCACAAAGCCATGCTGACCATCCCTAATCAGACGTTGCCTTTCCAAATGCATATAAACCCTGTCTGTCAGAATCCCTTCCAATAACTTTCCCATCATTGATGTAAGGCTCACCGGCCTGTAGTTCCCTGGCTTATCACTGCTGCCCTTATTAAATAAAGGCACACATTAGCTATCCACCAGTCTTCCGGTACCTCACCCATGGCTAACGATAATGCAAAAATCTCTGCTCGGGCTCCAGGAATACCCTTCCTTTCTTCCCATAGCATCCTAGGATACACCTGGTCAGGCCCTGGGGATTTATCTACCTTATTGCGCTTCAAAACCTCCAACACCGCCTCCTTTGTAATGTTGATATGCTCCAGGATATCACTGTTCCCTCCCTTGAACTCACTAGCTTCCATGTTGTCTCCATGGTAAATAAAGACGGGAAGTATTCATTTAAGACCTCGCCCATTTCCCGTGGCTGCACAAGTAGATTATCACACTGATCCTGAAGGGGACCGACTCTCATCCTAGCTACCCTTTTACTCTTAATATACTTATAGAATATTTTAGGATTCTCCATTATCTTATCTGCCAGGGAAATCTCATGGCCCCTTTTCTCCCTCCTAATTTCTTTCTTGAGTGTACTCCTAAATCCACTGTACTCCTGGAGGGACTCGTTTGACCCCCAGCTGCCTATATCTGACATATGCCTCCTTCTTTGTCCTGACCAGACCCTCAACATCCCTCATTAAACAAGGTTCCCTAAACTTGCCAGCCTTGCCCTTCCATCTAACAGGAATATGCCGGCCCATAACTCTTCCTATCTCACTTTTAAAAGCCTCCCACTTGCCAGACGTCCCTTTACCTGTAAACAGCCCCTTCCATTCAACTTTTGAGAGATCCTGTCTGATGCCATCAAAATTAACCTTCCTCCAATTTAGGACTTCAACCTGAGGACCAGTCCTATCCTCTTCCATAACTATCTTGAAGCTAATAGAGTTATGGTCACTGGTCCCAAAGTGCTCCCCCACTGACACATCTACACGTCTACACCTGGGCCGGACTGGAACCAATGTCCTTGGAGGTGCTTTTGCTAACGCTGTTGGGGAGGGTTTAAGCTAATGTGGCAGGGGGATGGGAACCAATTGAGGTCAGTTGACAGTAAGGAGGTAGTAACAAAAGCCTGTAAGGAACTAGATAATGAAGTCAGTGTGACTAAGTGGAAGAACAGGCAGGAAGCAGATGATGAATATAAAGGGACTGGTGGTCTGAGGTGCATTTGTTTTAATGCAAGAAGTGTAGTAGGTAAGGCAGATGAACTTAGGGCTTGGATTAGTACCTGGGAGTATGATGTTATTGCTATTACTGAGACTTGGTTGAGGGAAGGACATGATTGGCAACTAAATATCCCAGGATATCGATGATTCAGGCGGGATAGAGAGGGAGGTAAAAGGGGTGGAGGAGTTGCATTACTGGTCAAAGAGGATATCACAGCTGTGCTGAAGGAGGGCACTATGGAGGACTCGAGCAGTGAGGCAATATGGACAGAACTCAGAAATAGGAAGGGTGCGGTAACAATGTTGGGGCTGTACTACAGGCCTCCCAACAGCGAGCGTGAGATAGAGGTACAAATATGTAAACAGATTATGGAAAGATGTAGGAGCAACAGGGTGGTGGTGATAGGAGATTTTAATTTTCCCAACATTGACTGGGATTCGCTTAGTGTTAGAGGTCCAGATGGAGCAGAATTTGTAAGGAGCATCCAGGAGGGTTTTCTAGAGCAGTATGTAAATAGTCCAACTCGGGAAGGGGCCATACTGGACCTGGTGTTGGGGAATGAGCCCGGCCAGGTTGTTGAAGTTTCAGTAGGGGATTACTTTGGGAATAGTGATCACAATTCCGTAAGCTTTAAAATACTCATGGACAAAGACGAGAGTGGTCCTAAAGGAAGAGTGCTAAATTGGGGGAAGGCCAACAATACCAAAATTCGGCAGGAGCTGGGCAATGTAGATTGGGAGCAGCTGTTTGAAGGTAAATCCACATGTGATATGTGGGAGGCTTTTAAAGAGAGGTTGATTAGCGTTCAGGAGAGACATGTTCCTGTGAAAATGAGGGATAGAAATGGCAAGATTAGGGAACCATGGATGACAGGTGAAATTGTGAGACTGGCTAAGAGGAAAAAGGAAGCATACATAAGGTGCAGGCGGCTGATGAAAGACGAAGCTTTGAAAGAATATCGGGAATGTAGGACCAATCTGAAACGAGGAATTAAGAGGGCTAAAAGGGGTCATGAAATATCTTTAGCAAACAGGGTTAAGGAAAATCCCAAAGCCTTTTATTCAAAAATAAGGAGAAAGAGGGTAACTAGAGAAAGGATTGGCCCACTCAAGGACAAAGGAGGAATGTTATGCTTCGACTCAGAGAAAATGGGTGAGATTCTAAACGAGTACTTTGCATCGGTATTCACCGAGGAGAGGGACATGACGGATGTTGAGGTTAGGAACAGATGTTTGATTACTCTAGGTCAAGTCGGCATAAGGAGGGAGGAAGTGTTGGGTATTCTAAAGGGCATTAAGGTGGACAAGTCCCCAGGTCCGGATGGGATCTATCCCTGGTTACTGAGGGAAGCGAGAGAGGAAATAGCTGGGGCCTTAACAGATATCTTTGCAGCATCCTTAAACACGGGTGAGGTCCCGGAGGACTGGAGAATTGCTAATGTTGTCCCCTTGTTTAAGAAGGGTAGCAGGGATAATCCAGGTAATTATAGACCGGTGAGCCTGACGTCAGTGGTAGGGAACCTGCTGGAGAAGATACTGAGGGATAGGATCTATTCCCATTTGGAAGAAAATGGGCTCATCAGTGATAGGCAACATGGTTTTGTGCAGGGAAGGTCATGTCTTACCAACGTAATAGAATTATTTGAGGAAGTGACAAAGTTGATTGATGAGGGAAGGGCTGTCGATGTCATATACATGGACTTCAGTAAGGCGTTTGATAAGGTTCCCCATGGCAGGCTGATGGAGAAAGTGAAGGCGCTTGGGGTCCAAGGTGTACTAGCTAGATGGATAAAGAACTGGCTGGGCAACAGGAGACAGAGAGTAGCAGTAGAGGGGAGTTTCTCAAATGGAGACGTGTGACCAGTGGTGTTCCACAGGGATCCGTGCTGGGACCACTGTTGTTTGTGATATACATTTGATAATGATTTGGAGGAAAGTATAGGTAGACTGATTAGCAAGTTTGCAGACGACACTAAGATTGGTGGAGTAGCAGATAGTGAAGGGGACTGTCAGAGAATACAGCAGAATATAGATAGATTAGAGAGTTGGGCAGAGAAATGGCAGATGGAGTTCAATCAGGGCAAATGCGAGGTGATGCATTTTGGAAGATCCAATTCAAGAGTGAACTATACAGTAAATGGAAAAGTCCTGGGGAAAATTGATGTCCAGAGAGATTTGGGTGTTCAGGTCCACTGTTCCCTGAAGGTGGCAACGCAGGTAAATAGAGTGGTCAAGAAGGCATACGGCATGCTTTCCTTCATCGGACGGGGCATTGAGTACAAGAGTTGGCAGGTCATGTTACAGTTGTATAGGACTTTGGTTCCGCCACATTTGGAATACTGCGTACAGTTCTGGTCGCCACATTATCAAAAGGATGTGGATGCTTTGGAGAGGGTGCAGAGGAGGTTCACCAGGATGTTGCCTGGTATGGAGGGCGCTAGCTATGAAGAGAGGTTGAATAGATTAGGATTATTTTCATTAGAAAGACGGAGATTGAGGGGGGACCTGATTGAGGTGTACAAAATCATGAGAGGTATAGACAGGGTGGACAGCAAGAGGCTTTTTCCCAGAGTGGGGATTTCAATTACTAGAGGACACGAGTTCAAAGTGAAAGGAGAAATGTTTAGGGGGGATATGCGTGGAAAGTTCTTTACGCAGAGGGTGGTGGGCACCTGGAACGCGTTGCCAGCGGAGGTGGTAGACGCGGGCACGATGGAGTCTTTTAAGATGTATCTAGACAGATACATGAATGGGCAGGAAGAAAAGAGATACAGAACCTTAGAAAATAGGCGACATGTTTAGAGAGAGGATCTGGATCGGCGCAGGCTTGGAGGGCCGAAGGGCCTGTTCCTGTGCTGTAATTATCTTTGTTCTTTGTTCTTTGTTCAACCACCTGCCCATCCTCATTTCCAAAGAGGAGGTCGAGTGTAGCCTTTTCTCTCATAGGGTCATCCACATAATGTTTCATAAAACTATCCTGGACACACTGAACAAATTCTTGCCCATCTGATCCCTTCGCACTAATGCAGTCCCAGTCAATATTAGGGAAGTTAAAATCACTTACTATTACAACCCTATAATTCCTACACCTATCTGTGATTTCCCTGCATATATGCTCCTCCAATTCCCTCTGACTATTGGGGGGCCTATAGTATAATCCCATCAAAGAGATCTCCCCTTGCTTATTTCTAAGCTCCACTCATATGGCCTCACTGGACTTTCCCCCCGTTATATCCTCTCTAACTACTGCCGTGATGTGCTCCCTAATCAATTGTGCAACTCCCCATCCACTCTTCCCTCCAACTGAAGTATCGGTACCCCGTAACATTGAGCTGCCAGTCTTGCCTATCCCTCAACCACGTTTCTGTAATAGCTATAATATCACAATCCCATGTACTGATCCATGCTCTGAGTTCATCTGCCTTACCTGTTAGGCCTCTTGCATTAAAGTACTTGCAGTTTAGTCGACCAGACCTTCCACGCTCCCTGTCAGGCCACTGCCAGGCCCGCCTACTGGACTTGCTTGCATTAACCTCTACATTTACCTCAACTATCTCATCGGAGAGACTACTACTTTGAGTCCCACCTCTCTGCAAGACTAGTTTAAACCCTCCCGAGTAGTACTAACAAACCTCCCCGCAAGGATATTGGTCCCCTTTCAGTTTAGATGCAATCCGACCCTCTTCAACAGGTCACCTCTGCACCAGAAGAGATCCCAATGATCCAAGTAGCTGAAGCCCTCCCGCCTACACCAGCTCTTCAGCCACACTTTCATTTGCCTAATCCTCCTATTCCTATCCTCACTAGCACGTGGCACAGGGAGTAATCCTGAGATTCTTCTTCTTCTTTGTCTTTGACCTCCTTACCTCGAGAGACAATGGGTAAGCGCCAGGAGGTGGTCAGTGGTTTGTGCAGCAGCGCCTGGAATGGCTATAAAGGACAATTCTAGAGTGACAGGCTCTCCCACAGGTGCTGCAGAAAAAGTTGTCTGTCGGGGCTGTTACATAGTTGGCTCTCCCCTTGCGCTTCTGTCTTTTTTCCTGCCAACTGTGAAGTCTCTTCGACTCGCCGCACTTTAGCCCCTCCTTTATGGGTGCCCGCCAGCTCTGGCGATCGCTGGCAACTGACTCCCACTACTTGTGATCAATGTCACAGGACTTCATGTCGCATGTGCAGACGTCTTTAAAGCGGATACATGGACGGCCGGTGGGTCTGATACCAGTGGCGAGCTCGCTGTACAAAGTGTCTTTGGGGATCCTGCCATCTTCCATGCGGCTCACATGGCCAATCCATCTCAAGCGCCGCTAACTCAGTAGTATGTATAAGCTGGGGATGTTGGCCGCCTCGAGGACTTCTGTTTTGGAGATACGGTCCTGCCACCTGATGCCAAGTATTCTCTGGAGGCAGCGAAGATGGACTGAATTGAGACGTCGCTCTTGGCTGACATACGTTGTCCAGGCCTCGCTGCCATAGAGCAAGGTACTGAGGACACAGGCTTGATACACTCGGACTTTTGTTTTCCGTGTCAGTGCGCCATTTTGCCACACTCTCTTGGCCAGTTTGGACATAGCAGTGGAAGCCTTACCCATGCGCTTGTTGATTTCTGCATCTAGAGACAGGTAACTGGTGACAGTTGAGCCTAGGTAGGTGAACTCTTCAACCACTTCCAGAGCGTGGCCGCCGATATTGATGGATGGAGGATTTCTGACATCCTGTCCCATGATGTTCATTTTCTTGAGGCTGATGGTTATGCCAAATCCTGAGATTAACCCGAGAAGTTCTACTTTTTAACCTTCTGCCTAACTCCCTATATTCACTGTGAAGGACCTCAGCTCTCTTCCTGTCTATATCGTTTGCACCAATATGGACCACGACCTCTGGCTGCTCACTCTCCCCTTTCAGAATTTCCTGCAGCCACTCCGAGACATCCTTGACCCTCGCAGCAGGGAGGCAACATATCATCCTGGTGCCTCTTTTACGGCCACAGAAACGCCTACCTGCACCCTCTACGATAGAATTCCCTATCATGATAGCTCTTACACCCCTTTTCCTGCCCTGCTGTGAGGCAGAGCCCTCTGTGGTCCCATGGGCCTGGCTGTTGCTGCTTTCCCCTGGGAGGTCATCCCTCCCAACAGTATCCAAAGCGGTCTATCTGTTTGAGAGGGGGGTGGCCACAGGGGACTCCTGCACTACCTGCCTGTGCCGACTACTCCGTCTGGTGGTCACCCATCCCTTTTCTGCCTGTGCAGCTATTATCTGCGGTGTGACCACCTCGCTAAACATGTTATCCACGACTTCCTCAGCATTATGGATGCTCCACAGTGAATTCTCCTGCAGCTCCATCTCCATAATGCGGGTCGCCAGTAGTTGCAGATGGATCCACTTCCTGCACACATGCTCACTAGGGACACTGGAAGCATCCCTGATTTCCCACAAAGGGCAGGTGGAGCAGATCACGGGGCTGAACTCTCCTGTCATGACCTACCCTTAGACTAATTAGTTACACCCTTAATTTAAAAAAAATACTAATTACATGAGGGGCCTTTTTCTACCCACTTCAATCTAAGATTCTGAATAAACTACACTGAATTAAAAAAAGAAACACTTCAGTAGTACTCACCTTATCACCAGAGTTCTTTTCCCACAAAAATAAACTTTTCACTTTTTTAAAGATATCTACATGCACTAATAGCTGCTACTCACCCAACCAATCAGCTTGCAGCTCTCCTCTGACGTCACTGTTGACTTTCTTCATGGCAAATTCGATTATATTATGGTCGCTCATCCTCAAGGGATTTCACACAACTAGATTGTCAATTATTCCTCTCTCTTTACACAATACCCAGTCTGGGATGGCCTGTTCTCTATTTGGTTCCTCAACATATTGGTCCAGAAAACCATCCCGTATACTTTTGGCCTCGTTATCTCGAGAGACAATGGATACGCGCCTGGAGGTGGTCAGTGGTTTGTGAAGCAGCGCCTGGAGTGGCGATAAAGGTCAATTCTAGAGTGACAGGCTTTTGCACAGGTGCAGAGAAATTTGTTTGTCGGGGCTGTTGCACAGTTGGCTCTCCCCTTGCACCTCTGTCTTTTTTCCTGCCAAGTACTAAGTCTCTTCGACTCGCCACATTTTAGCCCTGTCTTTATGGCTGCCCGCCAGCTCTGGCGAACGCTGGCAACTGACTCTCACGACTTGTGATCAATGTCACAGGATTTCATGTCGCGTTTGCAGACGTCTTTATAGCGGAGACATGGACGGCCGGTGGGTCTGATACCAGTGGCGAGCTCGCTGCACAATGTGTCTTTGGGGATCCTGCCATCTTCCATGCAGCTCACGTGGCCAAGCCATCTCAAGAGCCGCTGACTCAGTAGTGTGTACAAGCTGGGGATGTTGGCCGCCTCGAGGACTTCTGTGTTGGAGATACGGTCCTGCCACATGATGCCAAGTATTCTCCGGAGGCAGCGAAGATGGAATGAATTGAGACGTCACTCTTGGCTGACATACGTTGTCCAGGCCTCGCTGCCTTAGAGCAAGGTACTGAGGACACAGGCCTGATACACTCGGACTTTTGTATACACTCCAGTAATTCCTCCTCTACGTTATTGTGACAAATTTGATTTGACCAATCTATATGCAGATTTAAGTCACCCATAATTACAGATGTTGCTTTATCGCATGCATCTCTAATTTCCTGTTTAAGACCATTCCCACATCACCACCACAGTTTGGGGGTCTATATATAGCCCCCACTAACGTTTTTTGCCCCTTAGTGTTTCTCAGCTCTACCCATACAGACTCCACATCATCAGATCTCATATCCTTCCTCACTATTGCATTACTTTCCTTTTTAACCAGAAATGCAACTCCACCGCGGGTGGAAATAAGCCATTTTACTGATGGTGTGAAAATTTGGTCAGAAGCTCATCGCAAAGCATCTCAAGGTTAACTATGTAACAAAGTGTGTGAACAGTTTGGCTTCGTCTCAAACATTTACAAAGGAGAGGGATGGAGTATGTAGCTAGGAAATATTTGAAGCAGAGACAGAAAGCAATGGCTTCAATCTTCTCAATATTTAATAGGCATTGCAGATGTGTGAAGTAATACATTTTGAAAGGAGGAATGAGGAGAGACAATACAAGTTAAATGGTATAACTATAAAGGTGGTGAAATAACAGAGACACCTGGAGTATTTGTACACAAATCTTTGTAGCCAAACTGTTAATAAATATATGGGATCCTCGGTTTTATAAATAGAGGCAAAAAAAGCAAAAGCAAGGACATTATGTGAAACATATATAAAATATTAGTTCAGCTGCACCTGAAGTCTTGTGTCGAATACTGGGAACCACACTTTAGGGAGGACATGAAGCCTTCGGAGAGGGTACAGAACTGTTTTACGAGAATTTGTGCAGGCATGAGGGATTACAGTTATGTAGCCTGGGTTGTTCTGCTTCGAGCAGAGAACTTTCAGAGGAGATTCGATTGAGCTGTTTAACATTAGGAAGGGTTTAGATAAATTAAATAAAGAGAAACTGTTTCCAATGTCCAAGGGGTCACTAACCAGAGACACAGATTTAATGCGATTGGTAAAAGAAGCAGACATGAGGAATTTTGTTTCTGAGTGGTTTGGATTTGGGATGCACTGTCTGATAGGCTGATGGATACAGATTCAATAGTAGATCCCAAAAGGGAATTGGATAAATATCTGAAGCAGGAAAAATGTTAGGATATAGTGAAAGAGTCAGGGAGTGAGACTAACTGGATTGTTCTTTGAAAGGGCCAGCACTGACTTGATGGGCAGAATGACATCATTCAGGACATTGCTATTCTATGATTCTATGATTGTTCCTGCCTGTACTTTCCCAATATTCCTATCCTTTCAGCAGCTGTTTGATAAAGTAGCACATAACAGCTGTGTTACCGAATTAGAAACACATGGGATTAAAGGACCAATGTCAGCAGTGGCTCAGTTTGTAGCACTCTCCCCTTTCAGTCACAAGCTTCTAGGATCAAGTGTCACTGCAGGACTTGATGACAAGAATCAAGGCTGACACTGCAGTGCAGTACTGAGGGAGTGTTGCACTGTCAGAGGTGCCACCTTATCAAAGAAAAGGTAAAGCCAGGCCCCGTCTGCCCACTCAGGTGGATGTAAAGATCCCATGGAATTATTTAGAAGGTCAGGGGAATTATTCCCAGTGTCCTGGTCAACATTTACCCCTCAAATTAACATCACAAAAACAGATCTGATCATGACCACACTGCTACTTGTGGGATCTTGTTGTGCAGAAATTGGCTGTGTTTTTCCTACATTACAAGACAGACTAAACGGTAAAAAGTACTCGTTGGTTGTAAGTCGCTTTGGGACATGCAGTGGTCATGAAGGCGTTACATAAATGGAAGTCCTTTTTTATTTTCAATGTCAGCATGCAGGAAATTAGGTCAGTGACAGAAAGCAGAGAGTAGCGGACAATGGTTGTTGTTTAGTCTGGAGGGAAGTACAAAGTGCGGTTCCCCAGGGTCACTGTTGGAATCACTGTTGCTGTATGTTAATGCAATGGGCTTGTGTACAGAGAGGACAATTTCAACTTTTTCAGAGGGCAGGAAACTCAGAAATGTTAATAAACAGTGTGGTGGATAGTAACAGACTTCAGCAGGACAGAGGCTGCAGAGAGGGGAACAGGGGAGACAGGACAGACTGGAGAAATGTACAGGAAAATGGCAGATGTAATTTAACACAGTGAAGTGTGAAGTGAGACATTTGGGTAGGCAATATGAGGAGAAACAATATAAACTCAATGGTACCATTATAAAGTGGGTGCAGGATTAGAGAGACCTGGGGTGTACACACACAGATCTTTGAATGTAACATGTAGTGTCCTCGGTGTTAGAGAGAGAGGCACAGAGTAATAAAACTCAGGAGGAAATGCTGATGTTTGTACATCATTGGTTAGGTCCCAGCTGGAGAATTGTGTCCAATTCTGATCACCACACTTTGGTAAGGATGTCAAGCACTTAGTGAATATACAGATGTGATTTACAAGAATGGTACCAGGGATCTGGGAATTCAGTTACGTGGAGAGATTGGAAAAGCTGGGATTGTTCTCTTTAGAGCAGTGAAGGGTAAGGGGAGATTTAATATAGAATTCAAAATCATGAAGGGTTTTGATAGGTTAATTAATGTGAAACTGTTTCCAGTGTCAGAAAGTTCAGTGTTAATAAGGCACAGATTGAAGGTAATTGACAAAGAACCAGAGGTGAAATGAGGAGAATTTTCTTACACAGCGAGTTGTTGGGATGTGGGATTCACTGCCTGAAAACATGCTGGAAGCAGATTCAATAATATATTTCAAAAGAGAATTCATCAAATACATGAATTGGAATTTAAAAAGCTGGAGTATGGGTCAAAAGGAGGAGAGAGGAACTAATTTGATATCTCTTTCAAAGAGACTGCACTGACACAATGGGCTGAATATCCTCCTTCTGTGCGTCGGGTTTGTGACTCATGATCTGCCCGTGCCGGTACTTGTTGAGGCAGGTGACACACAAAGCTCCTGCTTTCTCCTCATTTCCATGAATTCTACTTGCTGCCCAGGGTGACCCACGCTGATGTCTGTCTGCACATTAACTGGGAGCGAAGTGTGCGTGAGGCTGGTTCGTGTTTCAGCCAGCATTCAGCTTTTAAAGGCAGTCTGTCCCTCTTAAAGGGAAGCTGCACTGAATCACAGGAGGCTGCGTGTGCTGCTGCTGCTGACTGTGAATTCTGCAATTGGAAACAAGGTAAATGGAATACTAGGACAGAGAGAGGGATCTGCAGTTCACGGATGTGCTGCTGGAGGCCTTAGTCATGGAGGGGGACAGGAGGAGGGAGGCCATGTTTTCATGGCGTGGGGCCGAGGCCCTCAAGTAACACTCTCCGAAGGGAATGGGAGCAGGTGGCCTGGGAGGTCAATGCAAGAGGTCCGGCCCCGAGGACCTGGCAGCAGAGCCAGAAGAAGTTTAATGAGCTCACACGGGTGATCAAGGTCGGTGAATTCATCTCCACATGGCATCTCCTACCCCAACACAACCAACCTCTCACACTGCTCAATGTACCACACCCCCATTACTCACCCATCAGCAATCCCTAACACTCAGGACTCACACCTAACATTCACTTACTCCACCTCACCCTCACACACCTTCCACTGATGCCAGCCTCACACCCACCTCTCAATGCCTCCACATACCTCCAGCTATTCAGCTATGGCAGGCAAATCACCCAAACACAGTGAAACACAATCACTGCCATTCTGCTCTCTCTCTTACAGGACAAGGCGGCCCATAGACACAGGGAGCAGCAGTGTTCCGGCGAGGGCCAAGCATAACTTCATCCCCAGAGCCTGAGGGAGGAGATGGTTCTTCACATCATGGGACTGGCTGTGACAGAGCCCGTAACATCCGGCATCACCGACAGTATTCAGGATGATGCTATGTTCCTGCCTTATGCCCCTTCTTAACTCCCACCTCCCCCTCATCCTGCTGTCTGGGATGATGTACAAGCTTCAGATGGTGGGACCATTGACCTCCTGCTTTCCATCCCACCCCCAATCCATCACCCCAACCTTCCCCTTCGAATTTTATACTTTCCAATGATAACCCAAAACTACCAGCTTCCCAGTCACAGCAACTCCAGGAGACAGAGAGACAGCAGCAGTACAGCACTGATGGCGAAGCACCATCACTTGGTCTAATACTCACAGCCAACAGTTCAAATACTTACACTGTGTGTGCTTTAGAGGCTGGTATAAAGTCGGAATCTACACGTGGTGAGTCACCGAGCACGAGTGAGCTGCAGCCAGGCCACGGGGAAAGGATAGTTCATGTGTCAGCTCACCAGAGGGCGAGGTCACAAACGAGTTACAATACACAGGACTCAGATATGAACATTGCTGGAACTGCATTCAGGAGAATGCTGATGGACATGTACACTGAGAGACTTTGTCCATTGACAGGCCTGTCAGACAGTCTGTTATCACTGTCAAGGAACATGGAGGAGTCCGGCTCCAAGATGGCACAGGACATTGCACAGATATTGAAGCCCATTCTTTCCCCTGTGGAAGTGGTCACTAACTCCATGACATCACTAGCAGACCCAGCCATGATACTGCATCTGGTAACCATTGTCTCAGCTTCCACTGCAGCACAGACGGCAGACACCCAACGTCTCAGTGCTGCAATGGAAGCTCAGACTGAGGTCATGAGATCCATGCTTGCTGCCATGCAGGATCAAGCTTCTGTAGTGGGTAGGGCAGAGCCCCCTCCTCTTGCCTCTTGACATAGATTGCCCTCTCTGCAGCCTCTGATCCATCTGTTGGTCATGTTACAGACCCAGAGACACTGTAACTACAGTCCCCAAACCTCGTCCAGAATTGGGTCACAATGTCCTCTGTCCTGCCTGAATGTCTGCAGCAGCTCACAACACAACGTCCAGAAAAACATCCAAAGCACCTCCACTAACTTTACAATGGCATTAGCAAGTCAAAAGCCCCTCACCTGTAAGTTCGATGCCTGGTCCTTTGTAATAACAAGTGACTAACACAGATTGTCAGTGGACATCCACAGACCAAGTTTCAAGGACAGACATCAGCACTGTTGGACTGGTGCACTGACGTCACCTTGAACCCTCCTTACACTAACAGCACATACAAAGAACGCCCGGGCATGTCCCCTGCCCAGCATGGGGCACTGTGTTGGCCACACTAGAAGTGGCCGGCTGTGCAGATAGCATCATTTTATGGATCAAGGTTTCTGTAACATTGGCACCAGCATGAAATTCACAGCCGGGGGAGATAGAGAGAAAAAGCAACTCACTTTCAATGGGGACTTGGGAAAAGAGTTGAAGGCATAAGATTTTCAAGAATATGGGAGATGGACAGGGAAATGGGACTAATTGGAGGGGTGAGGCCATGGAGGGATTAAAACACAAGAATGAAGATATTTAAATTAAGATGCTGCCAGACCGGGAGCCAATGTAGATCAGTGAGCACAGGGGTGATGGGTGATCAGGATTTGGGGTGATGGGTGATCGGGAGTTGGTGTATATTAGTTTGCAGGCAGCAGAGTTCTGGATGGTCTGTGGTTTATGGAGGTTTATAACTGGGAGGGTGACCAGGACAGAATTGGAATAGTCAAGTGTGGATTTAACAAAAACACGGATGAGGGCTTCTGCAGGAGATGTTTTGAGACAGAAGTGGACATGGGTGATATTACAGAAGTGGTATTAGGCAGGTTAAGTGATGGAGAGATCATAGCGATGAACTCAGCTCAGGTACAAATAGAACATAGAGGTTGTAAACTGTCTGGTTCAGCCTCAGACATTGGCTAGAGAGGTCGATATAGACAGTGGATAGGGAGCAGACTTTGTGAGAGAGACTGAAGACAGAGGCTTCAGTATTCCCAGGATTTACATGACAAGAACAAATGTCAATGACATATGGTTTATAGATATAATAGTTGGATCCAGAGACTTACCAGGGACACCAATAATAGCGAGGATGGCATAGTAAATCGTTTGAATCATCTTTAGTGCACAATAGATTCGCATTTCCAATGTTCTCCAATAATAATCTGCAGTAATTTCGCCAAACCAATAGGATAAACTCTTGCTGCCCATTTTTGTAAAATTCCAATCTATTGTTCTCAGATTCTGATCAATCCTTTCCCACTCTCTGGAGCTGCTGTTAGTCTGGAGGTGATGCACCCGGCTTGGAATAACACATTGAAAGAAATCCCTTATTAATGGAAGTGGAAAACTCTCCAATGACTCAATTAGGGTGCATGGAGACTGACATTAATTACACACACTGAACAAACAGATTCAGTTAACACCTGTCAAACCAACATTTAGTGTTCCAAAACAAAGTAGAACATTTACCCAGACTGGATGTTATGTATGAGGGTTGTTAAGGGAAGGAGTGGCAGAGTCTCTGGCCAGAAGCTTTCACTCCTCCTTGGCTATGGGAGTAGTGACAGGGGAGTGGAGGACTGTAAATGATACACCCTGTTTAAAAAAAAAGAGATGGGATAAACCCTGTAACTTCTGACCAATCAGTCTAATGTCGGCGATTGGAAATTTCTAGAGGCCATAACCCAGCTCAAAAATATATCTTTCTTGGAAAAACATCTGATAATAAATGACAAACAGGATGGATAGCTTGATAACCAATCATGTCTGATAATCTTGATCAAGTTAGTTGATGACATAACTGTGAGTGTTGATGAGGTCAGCTTGTTTCGTGTTTTGTATATGAACTTTCAAAAGGCCTGTGATCAAATGACATTTCATAGACTTGTTATGAAAAATGGAAGACATGAATTAATGTGACAGTGATAGTGTGGATATGACATTGACTCAGGGACAGAAAGCAGAGAGAAGTTGTGAACAGACATTGTTTATTCTGGGGGAGGAGAATATACAGTGATGTTTCTCAGGGGTCAGTATTAGAACCAGTGCTGTTCCTAACATGTAGATAGATGCATGATATCGACGTAAATGTAAAAATAAACAATTTCAACTCCTGCAGATGACATGAAACTCATAAGTAAGGGTGGCAAAGGCGCAGACCACAGAATTATCCAACCTCACAGACTGTCTATATTTCTTTATTTATCATGGACTCTCATCCAACACCAATGTATTTCTCACTCTAATTTATTTGTGTGTGATTCTCATGTGAGTGTGTGCGTGAATGAGTAGCGTACATGTTTATTATTTTATTCAGATCCAGTTTAGATTGTTAAGTATAATAAACTCACCTCTTGTTTAATCTCAAGAAAACCTGTCTGACTGGTTCTTACACGAGCACAATAAAGATATAAGGTAAAATACTCACTGAGGTGGTCAGCACGTCCACTGCGAAAAAGGAATAAACCCTATTGTGGTCAAATGAGAGATCGGACAAGAGTGGATCTGGGACCCCTCCTCACATGGCTGTAACAGAAATTGATTGTAACCCAATGACAAACGAGAATTTGAAGTAGGAAAAACAATTGATACCCAGAAAAAAAAAATGAAGATTTCAATTTAGGTTTTATTGTGGCTTTCGCTGCTGCAGCACTAAAATGTTCACATTCGGAGACAGTACCATCCTAAGCCACAGCTTATGAAAATATGAACAGATGAATTCGGATCACGAGTAGGCCACTCGGCCCCTCAAGCCTGCTCTGCCATTCAATAAGGTCATTACTAATCTGATTGTAAACTCGACTTCACATTTCCGCCTGCCCCCGATAACCTTTCACCCCCTTGCTTATCAATAATCTATCTACCTCTGACTTACAAATATTCAAAGACTCTGCTTCCAGCGCCTTTTGAGGAAGATATTTCCAAAAACACACGACCCTCACAGGAAAAAAATCTCCTCATCTGTGTGTTAAATGGGTGACCCCCTTATTTTTAAATAGTGACCCCTAATTCTAGTTTCTCCCACAATGGGAATCATCCTTTCCACATCCACCCCGTGAAGACGCCTCAGAGTCCTATATGTTTCAATCAAGTCGCCTCTTACTCTTCTAAAGTCCAGCGGATACAAGCCCAGCCTGTCCAATATTCCCACATAAGACGGCCCGCCCATTCCAGGTATCAGTCTAAATAGCCTTCTCTGTATTGCCCCCAATACATTTACATTATTCCATTAACAAGGAGACCAATACTGTACACAATACTCCAGATGTGGTCTCACCAATGCCCTGTAAAACTGAAGCATGACCTCCATACTTTGCTATTCAATTTCTCTTGCAGTAAACAATAACATTCTATTAGTTTTCCAATTACGTGCTGTACCTGCATACTAGCCATTTGTGATTCATGCACTTGGACACCCAGATCCCTCTGCATCTCAGAGCACTGCAATCTCTCACCATTTAGATAACAGGCTTCCTTTTTAGTCTTCCTGCCAAAGTGCACAATTTCACACTTTCCTGCAGTATACTCCATTTTCCAGGCCTTTGCACACTCACTTAACCTATCTATATTCCTTTGCAGTCCCCTATGTCCTGTTCACAACTTAGTTTCCTACATATCTTTGTGTCATGGGAAAATTTAGCAACCAAACCTTCGGTCCCTTCATCCAATTCATTTATATAAATTGTAAAAAGTTGAAGATCCCTGTGGTACACCACTCGTTTCAACTTGCCAACCAGAAAATTACCCATTTATGCTGACATTCGGTTTCCTGTTAGCTAGTCAATCTTCTTTCCATACCAATATGTTACCCCCGACACCATGAGCTTTTATTTTCCACGATAAACTTTGATGTGGCATCTTATCAAATGCCTTATAGAAATCTAAGTACAGTACATCCACCGGTTCCCCTTCATCCACAGCACATGTAACTCAAAGAACAAAGAACAAAGAACAAAGAAAGTTACAGCACAGGAACAGGCCCTTCGGCCCTCCAAGCCTGCGCCAATCCAGGTCCTCTATCTAAACCTGGCGCCTATTTTCTAAGGGTCTGTATCTATTTACTTCCAGCCCATTCATGTATCTGTCTAGATACATCTTAAAAGACGCTATCGTGCCCGCGTCTACCACCTCCACTGGTAATCCATTCCATGCACCCACCACCCTCTGCGTAAAGAACTTTCCACGCATATCCCCCCTAAACTTTGAACTCGTGTCCCCTTGTAATTGAATCCCCCACTCTGGGAAAAAGCTTCTTGCTATCCACCCTGTCTATACCTCTCATGATTTTGTACACCTCAATCAGGTCCCCCCTCAACCTCCGTCTTTCTAATGAAAATAATCCTAATCTGCTCAACCTCTCTTCATCGCTAGCGCCCTCCATACCAGGCAACATCCTGGTGAACCTCCTCTGGACCCTCTCCAAAGCATCCACATCCTTTTGGTAATGTGGCGACCAGAACTGCACGCAGTATTCCAAATGTGGCCGAACCAAAGTCCTATACAACTGTAACATGACCTGCCAACTCTTGTACTCAATACCCCGTCCGATGAAGGAAAGCATGCCGTATGCCTTCTTGACCACTCTATTGACCTGCGTTGCCACCTTCAGGGAACAATGCACCTGAACACCCAAATCTCTCTGTACATCAATTTTCCCCAGGACTTTTCCATTCACTGTATAGTTCACTCTTGAATTGGATCTTCCAAAATGCATCACCTCGCATTTGCCCTGATTGAACTCCATCTGCCATTTCTCTGCTCAACTCTCCAATCTCTCTATGTTCTGCTGTATTTTCTGACAGTCCCCTTCAGTATCTTCCACTCCACCAATCTTACTGTCGTCTGCAAACTTGCTAATCAGACCACCTATACTTTCCTCCAAATCATTTATGTATATCACAAACAACAGTGGTCCCAGCACGGATCCCTGTGGAACACCACTGGTCACACGTCTCCATTTTGAGAAACTCCCTTCCACTGCTACTCTCTGTCTCCTGTTGCCCAGCCAGTTCTTTATCCATCTAGCTAGTACTCCTTGGACCCCATGCGCCTTCACGTTCTCCATCAGCCTACCATGGGGAACCTTATCAAACGCCTTACTGAAGTCCATGTATATGATATCTACAGCCCTTCCCTCATCAATCAACATTGTCACTTCCTCAAAGAATTCTATTAAGTTGGTAAGACATGACCTTCCCTGCACAAAACCATGTTGCCGATCACTGATAAGCCCATTTTCTTCCAAATGGGAATAGATCCTATCCCTCAGTATCTTCTCCAGCAGCTTCCCTACCACTGACGTCAGGCTCACCGGTCTATAATTACCTGGATTTTCCCTGCTACCCTTCTTAAGCAAGGGGACAACATTAGCAATTCTCCAGTCCTCCGGGACCTCACCCGTGTTTAAGGATGTTGCAAAGATATCTGTTAAGGCCCCAACTATTTCCTCTCTCGCTTCCCACAGTAACCTGGGATAGATCCCATCCGGACCTGGGGACTTGTCCACCTTAATGTCTTTTAGAATACCCAACACTTCCTCCCATCAAAGAAACTCCATCAAAGAAATCCAACAAACTGATTAAACATGATTTAACTTTCATAAATCCGGGTTGATTCTGCCTGAATACCTCGATTTGTTCTGAGTGCTGGCTATATCATCTCTAATAATATCTTCTAAATTTTTCCCCAAGACAAATGTGAAGCTAACTGGCCTGTAGTTTCCTGCTTTCTGTCTCCCTCCCTTTTTGAATAAAGGAGTGAAATTGCCAATAAAGGAGTTACCTACAGAGTGAAGTAACTTGGTATACTTTGTGTGGTTTTATTTTAATAAAAAAAGTCAACAGATGAAACTCTCCGCCGAACAAACGCCCTGTCTGCGGAAAAGTGGAGTAATGTAGCCGGAAGGTTAGGGATTACACTCCGTCCAAAAGCTAGGGAATACGTAATCGTAAGACTTGTGGCCAACCATTTTTCACTTGAAGCTGAAGGCTCAAACAGGGTTAGAATCACTAACAGATAGAGTAATGTTAGCTAAGGTAAAACTAGAACAGAAAGGACTAGAATTTGAATTCCAGAGAGAGCGAGAAAGAGCAGAGTGAGTGTCAAGAAAGGGAAAAAGTAAGAGTGTTCCAGAAGGAGAAGGAGGAAAGGGAGTTATGGCGGCTCAAACAACTAGATGAAGTCCCAGTACACCCAGTGAAGGCACAGCTAGTGAGGGAGCTGCCCCTTGCTCAGGACCATGTGATGAGCTCTTAAGTTCTCCCATTTCATTCTAAAGTTCAATGAGGAGGATGTGGCAGCACTTTTCTTTCCTTTTAAAAAATTTTCAAAGCAACTGCAATGACCGTCAGAGAACTGGATGCTGGTTTTACAAAATAAAATAACAGGAAAGGATGAAAGTTCATCAGATTATGAGAGGACTGAAAATGCTATCCTGGGCCCATATGAGATAGTACTGGAGCTGGACCAGCAGAAATTCAGAATCTTTGGAAAGCAGCCTGACCAAACCTCCCTGGCGTTTGAAAGAGGGAAGCAATTTCGGAACATTGGAACATCGGAGCAGCAGTGGGACATCGAGCCTGTTCCACCATTCAATATGATAATAGCTGATCATCCACTTCAATGCCTTTTTCCGACACAATCCCCATTTCCCGTTATGTCACTGGTATTTAGGCCGAGGCATTGAGGACCAGAGTTGGGACGTCATGTTACAGTTGTGCATAACGTTGGTTAGGCCGCATTTGGAGTACTGTGCGCAGTTCTGGTCGCCGCACGACACAAAAGATGTGATTAAGCTAGAGAGGGTGCAGAAAAGATTCACAAGGATGTTGCCTGGTTTGAAGGGATTGAGTTATAAAGAGAGACTGGATAGGCTGGGTCTGATTTCCCTGCAGCGAAGGAGGCTGAGAGGAGACATGATAGAGGAAAATAAAATTATGAGAGGCATAGATTGGGTAGATAGCCAGAGTCTGTTTCCCATGCTAGGGTTGACTAAAACTAGAGTGCATAGATTTAAGGTGAGAGGGAGGAGGTTTAAAGGGATCAAAGGGGTAAATGTTTCACACAAAGAATAGTGGGTATTTGCAATGATCTGCCTGAGGAGGTGGTGGAGACAGGAACAGTAGTGACATTTAAGAGGCATCTGGACAGGTACTTGAATGAACAAGGCATCGAGGGATATGGAATTAATGCAAGCAGTTGGGATTAGTATAGATCGGCATTATAGTCAGCCCGGACGCAGAGGGCCGAATGGCCTGTTTCTATGCTGTACGACTCTATGACTCCATTTAGAAATCTGTTAATATCTGCTTTAAACATACTCAATGACTGAGCTTCCACAGCCCTCTGGGGTAGAGAATTCCAAAGATTCACAACCCTCTGAGAAAAGACATTTCTCCTCATCTCTGTCCTAAGTGGATTTCCACTTATTTTGAAATTGTTTCCCCTGGTTCCAGATTCCCCAACCAGGGGAAACATGTTAGCTGCATCTACCCTGTCTATCACCTTCAGTATATTGTAGGTTTCAATGAGATCACCTCTCATTCTTCGAAACTCGAGAGAATACAGGCCCAGTTTCCCCAATCTCTCTTCATGGGGCGGTCCCGCCATCTCGGGAACAAGTCTGATGAACCGTCATTGCACTCCCTCGATGATCATAACATCCTTCCTAAGGTAAGGGGACCAAAACTGCACACATTACTCCAGGGGCAGTCTAACCAAGTTTCCATACAATTGCAGCAAAACGTCACTACTACTGCACTCAAATCCACTTCAATAAAGGCTAACATACCATTAGTCTTCCTAATTGCTTTCTGCACCTGCATGTTTGTTTTCAGTGACTTATTGACGAGGACATCCAGGTCCCTTCGTACAACTACACTTTCTAATGTCTTACCGTTTAAGAAATACTCTGCACATCTGTTCCTGCTACCGAAGTGGATAACCTCACATCTTTCCACATTATATTTCAACTGCCATGTTCTTGCCCACTCACTACGGCTGTCCAAATCCCCTTGAAGCCGTTTTGCATCTTCCTCGCAACACTCATTCCCATCTAGTTTACTGGCATCTGAAAACCTGGAAATATTACATTGGTCCCCACATCCAAGTCATTGATACATATTGTGAAGAGCCGGGTCCCAAGCACTGATCCCTGCAGTACCCCGCTAGTCACAGCCTGCCAAGGCAAGAATTGCCCATTTATTCCTACTCTCTGCTTTCTGCCTGATAGCTAATCCTTAATCCATGCCAGTACATTATCTCCTATCCCATGTGCTTCAATTTTACTAACCAACCTCCTGTTGGGGACTTTATCAAAAGCTTTCTGAAAATCCAAGTATACCACGTCCACCGAATTCCCTTTATCAATTCTGTGAGAAACATCCTCAAAAAACTCCAACAGGTTTGTCAAACATTGTTCCCCATTTATATATCCATGTTGACTCTGCCTAACCAGATCCATTTATCACATTCTTTGGAATAGAGTATAGCTTGTTCCCAGCGACTGATGTAAGGCTAACATGTCTGTAGTGCCCTGTTTTCTCTCTCCCTCCATTCTTAAATACTGGGGAGACATTTTCTATCTTCTAATCTACAGGAACAGTTCCAGAATCTACACAATATTGAAAGATATTCACCAATGTATCCACTATTTCCAAAGCTACCTCTTTCAACACTCTGGGATGTAGAATATCAGGTCCTGGGGACATGTCAACCTTCAGCTCCATTAATTTCTCCAAGACAACCTTCTTACTTATACTAATTAAATCAATTTCCTCATTCACCCGAATCCCTTGGATCTCTAATTCTGGGAGATTTCTTGTATCTGCCTCAGTGAAGACAGACACAAAGTAATCATTTAGCTTCTCTGCCATTTCTCTATTCCCCATTATAAATTCTCCTGACACTGCCTGTAATGGACCCACATTTGTCTTAGCTAAACGTTTCCTTTTCACGTATCTATAGAAGATTTTACAGTCCATTTTTGTGTTTGTTTTTGGCCAATGATATGAGCTCTCAAGATAGAGCCCACATATGAAACCCTCAGAGCGGTGATCCCTCTCGAGGAGTTCACAAACTCGCCCCCTCCCAGTAAAACCCACATAGAGGGACAGAAGGTTCAAAGGTATTCTGGCTGATGAATTTTCCCATGTACACAAAGCCTTAACCCCAGAGGAAAACCCTTTCCTCGTCACCCCAAAGATCCGAGAATAAAAGGTGGAAGGGAGATCGGAGCCCGAGCAGTCATGGGCAAGAAGCGGGACACACAAGGGTCCATCCTCAGGTCAAATAGGTGCTGAGAGCAGGAGTAATGGCTGAAGATCTGCGTGTTTCCACAGTAATAAGGCAGGTCACCATCGAGTTGACTAATGGAAGTGACGGGGAAAACCTGTAGGATTAATCAGAGTCCACCAGATCAGTGCTGGAAAACGGGCCCTGATGGAAAGCACAGCAGGTCAGGCTGTGCCTTTAACTGTAACAGTCAGACACAGTAACCCCACCAGAGAGAGTGCGGGAAAACTTAACAAAATCCCTGAGAGTTATCAGGAATTTGTATTCCAAGGAAAAGTGACCCCATACCCCTCGAGTGGGGCAAGCAAACCCATAGTCATACTGAGGGATACAGGGGCCAAACAAACCCTTCTGCTGGGAAAAGACCTTTACCCGAGAGAGTGCAGTGAACGCTAGAGTGTTAGTGAATGGTATCGGAAGATGATATATGACCATACCTGTATATCGACTGCACTTGGAATGTGACCCAGTTTCAAGACCGGTAACCATGGGGATTGTACCTAGTTTACCGGTGGAGGGGTCGATCAGCTCCTGGGTAATGATCTGACAGGGGAAAACGTGGCAGCTTCCCCAGTAGCTCTGGAGAGACCAAATGCGGTCAGGGAGACAGAGCAGTTACAGGAGAAGGTCCCTGGCATTCTCACTGATTGTGTGGTGACTCGGTCCATGGACAAACAATCCCCTGAACTGTCACTGCAGACGGATGACTGTTGGAGAAAATCCAGATTGTGCCCAATTGTTGAACAAATTCTCCGGACTCAGACGTTGAGAACAAACACTTTATTTTTGATATCATGGGGGAGCACACCTTACCTAAAGGCGATCCAGTGCTGCTCCCCCATGATATCAAAAATAAAGTGTTTGTTCCCAACGTCTGAGTCCAGAGAATTTGTTCAACAATTGGGCACAATCTGGATTTTCTCCAACAGTTTTGTGTCGTCGTCAGGATCCCTGAGTTCACGGGATCCAAAAGAACCTCGTGAAAAAGCTAATCGACAGGATCAGGGGTAAGTCAACTTTTCTGCGACCCTAGTGTCTCAATCACGCTGCCTGAGCCGGAATTAAGAGGGCGACTGGGCCCCACGTGAAGGCCAGATAACTGGGAGAGGGGGGACAGAGTGGTCAAGGAAGAATTGGATGAAACCTGATCAGAAAAGTTCTAAAATTGAGTAAGTTAAATCTCACACATGGGAAGTGAGTAATTCTGCGAAGGGAAGTTGAAAAGTAGATAAGTGGAAAATCCAGTAAATTTAGGAATCTGGCATCGTCGGCTGGGCCGAATACCTGATCCCATTGAGTATATTAAGTTAACTCTCACACATGGGAAGTGAGTAAAATACGGTGACAAGATATGGGACAGAGATGACTGGGGCAGTAACTAAATTACCAAATTGACCCAACAGGCACGTTTTCGGGGCTCCTGAGTACACCCGCTGATCTGGCCCTAGAGAAAGATGCGGGTGACAAGAGTTGGAGAACGAAAGTACCATTGACCTGAAGAGACAGGGATGAGCCGGTTCGCTGACCTTGAGAATTTAACATTAACTGCGCCTGTTCGTCTCTTTGTGTGTGGTTTTGTCTTTTGTTTGTGTTAATGTTGTTTACTCCATAGAAATTAGCTCATAAAATTAGAAGGTTTTGAGAAAGTAGATGCAAGAATGGACTCAACGGCTTCCAAGAAGGAAGGGTCGCCCCCGGGGACGAGTAATACATGTCCTCTGGAGAAAGGCGACCCACGTCCGTTTGCCCCCTTGAAGGAGATGCAGAAGTGTCACGGTAAATATGTGTTTTAAAGATAGGTATGTTTTAGAGTAAAAACAAGTGACGGTGTATTTGATTCAATTGTGAGAATGTTGGAAGCTTCCACGAATGAATTGAATATCTGGGATGTACAGTTTGTGTTCTGTAAAACTGACTGTCGTTAACTCTTTGTTGTCTGGCTTTAATGTTGAAAATTGAAGTCTGTTAAGTTGTTTGGAATTGAATGATTGTGAAAAGTGATTGTTCAGTGTGTTCATTTCTATTTAGTGTTGTGCACCCAGGAATGGGATATAAAATTGAATTATATTTTAAGTTAAAGTTTTATTTTTAGTTGGTTTTGCAACTGTGAAAAGGCAATGAACAATTTTCTGAGGGATAAGCTTCAGCCTTGAAGGTCTGAAGGTCTGGCAGAAATCTAATTTGGGGTTTGGAACATTGTTTTAATTGGAAACTCTGCTATTGTTTTATTTTACAGTCTAAATTTGAAGACATGTTTTACTGACTGTTATATTGTTTTAAGGGAAAGAAAGGATAGAAAAGGAGATATAGGAAGGATTCTGTCTGTTTAAAAAGATTTAAGTTTGTGTAAGGACCTAGTGTTAAGTCTTTTGTTCTAAGAATGTTAAATAACTTTTTATTTAGTTTTTGGTTTTATTACAGTCATTTGAAAAGGCGCCTGAAGTAAGAGCAAGAAAATGATGTAATTTACCTATATTTTAAAATAAGCACGTGCTATTCTGTTCTGTGTGTAGTTAATAAGTATTATAAGTTAATAAGTATGAATTGAATTAATACTGTTAAGGTTAATTGACCTGTTTAAGTTGAAGAACTGGAAATGTCATTTGCAACCACAATGAACTTTCCAGTTTAGCATGTCGAGTTTTGGAGGAGTCTTAAGTTCTGGACAGAGGACTCACTCATATAACATCGGCAGTTTTGATTTTTAAATATTATTGCAATGAATTGGAATTGGAATCATCTTTGTTGTAAAAATCCTTGGATTAGGAACCTCTTACAAAAGATACTAAAAAATGTGGAAACAATTGGAGTGTAATCTAAAATGCTGTCTTTCCTGATGGAGATGCTTTCCTTTGAATTTGAAAATGTTACACATGATTTTGTTGTTTTTAAACCCTAAGGATACCAAAAGGATTGAAAAAAATTTAAAATGGATCGTTGTTTTCGATCAGAAAAAAAAAGTTTCAGAAAATGACGTAGCTGAGAATGTTTTGCTCCGCGCCCTTGGAGGCAAACAAAGAACTTAACCCGCTGCAGCTTTTTGCATTGCTGAGAGTCAAATTTATACATATTGGACATTGTTAAATTTTACATTTCTAAATTGACAGATAGAATTGGACAAATTAGCCCATTGGGCTCAGGGGCAGAGCCACAATGGATTCTTTTTAAGCTGGTGACGGCAGGTTCCAAGGCCACATGAGAACTGATGCCGCAACAAGAGATCCAGTAGGGAACACTACCAATATAATGTGGTGACCAGAACTGCACGCAATACTCCAGGTGCGGTCTCACCAGAGTTTTGTAAAGCTGCAGCATGACCTCGTGGCTCCGAAACTCGATCCCCCTACTAATAAAAGCTAACACACCATATGCCTTCTTAACAGCCCGATTAACCTGGGTAGCAACTTTCAGGGATTTATGCACCTGGACACTAAAATCTCTCTGTTCATCTACACTACCAAGAATCTTCCCATTAGCCCAGTACTCTGCATTCCTGTTACTCCTTCCAAAGTGAATCACCTCACACTTCTCCGCATTAAGCTCCATTTGCCATCTCTCAGCCCAGCTCTGCAGCCTATCTATGTCCCTCTGTACCCTACAACATCCTTCGGCACTATCCCCAACTCCACCGACCTTAGTGTCATCCGCAAATTTACTAACCCACCCTTCTACACCCTCTTCCAGGTCATTTATAAAAATGACAAACAGCAGTGGCCCCAAAACAGATCCTTGCGGTACACCACTAGTAACTAAACTCCAGGATGAACATTTCCCATCAACCACCACCCTCTGTCTTCTTTCAGCTAGCCAATTTCTGATCCAAAGCTTTAAATCACCTTCAACCCCATACTTCCGTATTTTCTGCAATCCTATTTGATTTTTTAGTCGTCTTCTGAGAGAGAGATAGACGGGATGAGGGAAAGAGAGAGTGAGATAGACGGGGTGAGGGAAAGAGAGAGAGAGAGAGAGATAGACGGGGTAAGGGAAAGAGAGAGAGATAGACAGGGTGAGGGAAAGAGAGAGAGATAGACGGGGTGAGGGAAAGAGAGAGAGAGAGATAGACAGGGTGAGGGAAAGAGAGAGAGAGAGAGAGATAGACGGGGTGAGGGAAAGAGAGAGAGAGAGATAGACGGGGTGAGGGAAAGAGAGAGAGAGAGAGATAGACGGGGTGAGGGAAAGAGAGAGAGAGAGATAGACGGGGTGAGGGAAAGAGAGAGAGAGAGATAGGTGGGGTGAGGGAAAGAGAGAGAGAGAGAGATAGACGGGGTGAGGGAAAGAGAGAGAGAGAGACGGGTTGAGAGAGAGAGACACACACACATAGTAAGGGAGAGGGTGAGGAATAAAATGTCTCCTGGGGATTGGACGTGCTCGAGGGGCCGAACGGCCTCCTCCTGTCTTCCTAAGTTTTTTATTAATATTACATCCTGAAATAAACAAGGTCTTGGTCATTTTTTAGCAAATTAAATGCAAGTAATTAACAACAGGTTCTCCTTTAAAATTATTAATCCGAATTCACAATAGTATTTGTGTGAATTTGGGGTTGGCAGATAAGTTGCTGTTTATTAACATCACTGAATAAATTAATATTGGAAGATTCAATGTCATTTTGTTCCCATCCTTGTTCAATTTCCTACTGATTCCTTCGAAGATCTAAACCGAAGGAGCATTTCTGGCAGTGCGGGGTCCCTTTAAGAGGTTGGGACTGACACTCTCCCTACTCCCTCCACCCCCCTCGGGGACACAGCGCTGGGTCAGGGGTAAACAGACTGGACGGACACTGGGATTCACCAATAACCCCTGACCCCAAAGGCAAGAAAAGGAAAGCCAAAATTCTCCTGGTCCCTGAGAAATCAGATTGACAATAAATTTAAAACCCGAGAGTGAAATATAAAAGGAGAAAAGAGAGATTATGATGTTTGTAAAAACAGTATTTAAACAGAAGGCAGTATGTGTGTTTATCTGTCTAAGTTGGTCAATGTGAATATATGTGTCTCTGTGTGGGTTTTTCTCTCTCTCGATCAGTGGGAGTGGATGTGCCTGGGTGTGGATTTCTATGTGTGTGTGTGTGTGTGTGTGTGCGCGTGTGTGTTTTTATCTGGACGTGTTAGTCTATCTGTGTTTACTTGGCTGTCTATGTGTCTCTGTGTGTTTGTGTTTCCAATTCTGGATGTGAGGGTGGGAGAGGGCACAAAAGGACACACTCTAATCTCTTATTAAAGATCTTCCATCTTAACAACTCCAATAAATATGCAGAAATATCCTGCACAAAATATCAACCAGTTGTTTCTTAATACTTGTCAGGACAAAGGTTCCTCTCTCAAACACGGCCGATGTTGGGTTTATATGGGCTGATGAAACAAAGTTAGGTGGTACTGAAAGCTGTGAGGAGGGCACAAAGATACTGCATTGGCAGATGGACGGGTTAAGCGAGTGGGCAAGAAAGTGGCAGCTGGAATATCATGTGGAGAGATGTGAGGTTCTTCACTTTGGCAGGAAGAATAGAAACACAGAACATTTTTCAAATGTTCCCTCTGAACCAGAGGGGTACCAATATCCTGGGGGGGGGGGGTAGATTTGTTATTGCTCTTAGAATTAGAATTAGAACATTACAGCGCAGTACAGGCCCTTCGGCCCTCGATGTTGCGCCGACCTGTGAAACCATCTGACCTACACTATTCCATTTTCATCCATATGTCTATCCAATGACCACTTAAATGCCCTTAAAGTTGGCGAATCTACTACTGTTGCAGGCAGGGCGTTCCACGCCCTTACTACTCTCTGAGTAAAGAAACTACCTCTCACATCTGTCCTATATCTATCACCCCTCAACTTAAAGCTATGTCCCCTCGTGTTTGCCATCACCATCCGAGGAAAAAGACTCTCACTATCCACCCTATCTAACCCTCTGATTATCTTATATGTCTCTATTAAGTCACCTCTCCTCCTCCTTCTCTCCAACGAAAACAACCTCAAGTCCCTCAGCCTTTCCTCGTAAGACCTTCCCTCCATACCAGGCAACATCCTAGTAAATCTCCTCTGCAGTCTTTCCATAGCTTCCACATCCTTCCTATAATGCGGTGACCAGAACTGCACGCAATACTCAAGGTGCGGTCTCACCAGAGTTTTGTACAGCTGCAGCATGACCTCGTGGCTCCGAAACTCGATCCCCCTACTAATAAAAGCTAACACACCATATGCCTTCTCAACAGCCCTATTAACCTGGGTAGCAACCTTCAGGGATTTATGTACCTGGACACCAAGATCTCTCTGCTCATCTACACTGCCAAGAATCTTCCCATTAGGCCAGTACTCTGCATTCCTGTTACTCCTTCCAAAGTGAATCACCTCACACTTTTCCGCATTAAACTCCATTTGCCATCTCTCAGCCCAGCTCTGCAGCCTATCTATGTCCCTCTGTACCCTACAACATCCTTCGGCACTATCCACAACTCCACCGACCTTAGTGTTATCTGCAAATTTACTAACCCACCCTTCTACACCCTCTTCCAGGTCATTTATAAAAATGACAAACAGCAGTGGCCCCAAAACAGATCCTTGCGGTACACCACTAGTAACTAAACTCCAGGATGAACATTTGCCATCATCCACCACCCTCTGTCTTCTTTCAGCTAGCCAATTTCTGATTCAAAGCTCTAAATCACCTTCAACCCCATACTTCTGTATTTTCTGCAATAGCCTACCGTGGGGAACCTTATCAAACGCCTTTCTGAAATCCATATACACCACATCCACTGCTTTACCCTCATCCACCTGTTTGGTCACCTTCTCGAAAAACCCAATAAGGTTTGTGAGGCACGACCTACCCTTCACAAAACCGTGCTGACTATCTCTAATGAACTTATTCTTTTCAAGATGATTATAAATCCTGTCTCTTATAACCTTTTCCAACATTTTACCCACAACCGAAGTAAGGCTCACAGGTCTATAATTACCAGGGCTGTCTCTACTCCCCTTCTTGAACAAGGGGACAACATTTGCTATCCTCCAGTCTTCCGGCACTATTCCTGTCGACAATGACGACATAAAGATCAGGGACAAAGGCTCTGCATTCTCCTCCCTGGCTTCCCAGAGAATCCTAGGATAAATCCCATCTGGCACAGGGGACTTATCCATTTTCACACTTTCCAAAATTGATAACACCTCCTCCTTGTGAACCTCAATCCCATCTAGCCTAATAGCCTGAATCTCAGTATTCTCCTCAACAACATTTTCTTTCTCTACTGTAAATACTGACGCAAAATATTCATTTAACACTTCCCCTATCTCCTCTGATTCCACACACAACTTCCCACTACTATCCTTGATTGGCCCTCATCTAACTCTACTCATTCTTTTATTCCTGATATACCTATAGAAAGCCTTAGGGTTTTCCCTGATCCTACCCACCAATGACTTCTCGTGTCCTCTCCTTGCTCTTCTTAGCTCTCCCTTTAGATCCTTCCTGGCTAGCTTGTAGCTCTCAAGCGCCCTAACTGAGCCTTCACCTCTCATCCTAACATAAGCCTTCTTCTTCCTCTTGACAAACACTTCAACTTCTTTAGTAAACCACGGCTCCCTCGCTCGACATCTTCCTCCCTGCCTCACAGGTACATACTTATCAAGGACACACAGTAGCTGCTCCTTGAATAAGCTCCACATTTTGATTGTTTCCATCCCCTGCAGTTTCCTTCCCCATCCTACGCATCCTAAATCTTGCCTAATCGCATCATAATTTCCTTTCCCCCAGCTATAATTCTTGCCCTGCGGTATATACCTGTCCCTGCCCATCGCTCAGGTCAACCTAACCGAATTGTGATCACTATCACCAAAGTGCTCACCTACATCTAAATCTAACACCTGGCCGGGTTCTTTATCCAATACCAAATCCAATGTGGCATCGCCCCTGGTTGGCCTGTCTACATACTGTGTCAGAAAACCCTTCGGGGTGGTTTAAACTAAATCAGCAGGGGCATGGGAACCTAAATTGTAGTTCCAGTGTACAGGCTGTTGAGAGTAGTGAGGTAGGGGATAAGGTTACAGGGACGCAAGAGGGCACTGGCAAGCAAGAACTTGGTTTAAAGTGTGTCTACTTCAACGCCAGTAGCATCCGGAATAAGGTGGGTGAGCTTGCAGCATGGGTTGGTACCTGGGATCCTGATGTTGTGGCCATTTCAGAGACATGGGTAGAGCAGGGGCAGGATTGGATGTTGCAGGTTCCGGGATTTAGATGTTTCAGTAAGAACAGAGAAGAGGGTAAAAGAGGGGGGGGAGTGTGGCATTGTTAATCAAGGAAAGTATTACAGCGGCAGAAAGGACGTTTGAGGACTCATCTACTGAGGTAGTATGGGCGGAGGTTAGAAACAGGAGAGGAGAGGTCACCCTGTTGGGAGTTTTCTATAGACCTCCGAATAGTTCCAGAGATGTAGAGGAAATGATAGCAAAGATGATTCTCGACAGGAGCGAGAGTAACAGACCAGTGGTTATGGGGGACTTTAACTTTCCAAATATTGACTGGAAATACTATAGTTCGAGTACTTTAGATGGGTCTGTTTTTGTCCAGTGTGTGCAGGAGGGTTTTCTGACACAGTATGTAGACAGGCCAACCAGGGGCGATGCCACATTGGATTTGGTACTGGGTAATGAATCCGGCCAGGTGTTAGATTTAGATGTAGGTGAGTACTTTGGCGATAGTGATCACAATTCGGTTCGGTTTACCTTAGCGATGGGCAGGGACAGGTATATACCGCAGGGCAAGAATTATAGCTGGGGGAAAGGAAATTATGATGCGATTAGGCAAGATGTAGGATGGGGAAGGAAACTGCAGGGGATGTGCACAAACAAAATGTGGAGCTTATTCAAGGAGCAGCTAATGCGTGTCCTTGATAAGTATGTACCTGTCAGGCAGGGAGGAAGTTGTCGAGCGAGGGAGCTGCGGTTTACTCAAGAAGTTGAAGCGCTTGTCAAGAGGAAGAGGGCGGCTTATGTTAGGATGAGACGTGAAGGCTCAGTTAGGGCGCTTGAGAGTTACAAGCTAGCCAGGAAGGATCTAAAGGGAGGGCTAAGAAGAGCAAGGAGAGGACACGAGAAGTCATTGGCGGATAGGATCAAAGAAAACCCTAAGGCTTTCTATAGGTATATCAGGAATACACGAATGATAAGAGTTAGAACAGGGCCAATCAAGGATAATAAAAGCAAAATACTGCGGATGCTGGAAACCTGAAACAAAAACAAGAAATGCTGGATTCACTCAGCAGGTCTGGCAGCATCTGTGGAAAGAGAAGCAGAGTTAACGTTTCGGGTCAGTGACCCTTCTTCGGAACTGACAAATATTAGAAAAGTCACACACCATTAACATATTGTTTGCCTTTGCTCCGTGACCTTTTGGTCAGCTATGTGGCCTGGTCCAATCTGCACCTTCTCCTTTGTTATCTCTTGCCCCACCCCCACCTCACTTGTTTATAATCTGTTCACCTTCATTGCTTTCTATTTCCCTCCTGGTGTTTGATAAGGTATCTACCAAAACTCGTTTTCACAGCCACATCTCCTTCCTCAGTGACTGTCTCCGGCTCCGACTGATTCCACGTGGATTCCAACTGCAGTTTCACCCATCATGCTTTGAAACCACCCAGGATCACAGGTATCTCCGAGAAATACAACGTTCCTCGGACTGCTACTCTCGCCGCATCCTGAGATCCACACTCAGTGCTATGCGCCGCCATATGCACACACTGGACCTCTCTCTCCAGCAGCACCGTCTCACCTTATCTCAAATCTGTTCTACTCTGCAGTTTCATCTCATCTTACGTCTCATCCGACGCATTAACAAAAAACTTTTTTTCTTCCTTTCAGGTGTTAAGGAACGCAGGCTCCAGCAGCTGATGGGGACTAATGCCCCTCCAGATCCTCCTTCCGCTTCACTTCCCTCTGACCCCACCCCTTCTGATCTGACCCCTTGCCGTGTATTCACTATACCCTCTGACCTCCCCCTCTCTGATGCTGAGCGTTCTGTACTCAGCAAAGGTCTCAGTTTTATCCCCTTACGTCCCCACCTCAATGAATTTCGCGCTCGGCATGACGTTGAGCTCTTCTTCCATCGCCTCCGCCTCCGGGCTCACTTCTTCGACCAGGAGTCCTCCCCCCGACCAGCAGACCCATTCACCCGCCTCCAGCATTCTCCCTCTACCTGGACCCCTCACCCTGGCCTCTTACCCGCTCTTGATCTCTTCATTGAAAACTGTCGGCAAGACATTGGTCGTCTCAATTTCTCTGCCCCCCTCACTCACTCTAACCTGTCCCCCTCTGAACTTGAGGCACTCCGTTCTCTCAGGTCTAACCCCGACATGGTCATCAAACCTGCAGACAAGGGTGGTGCTGTTGTTGTATGGCGTACCGACCTCTACCTTGCAGAAGCTCAACGCCAACTCACAGACACCTCTTCCTACCTCCCTCTGGACCATGACCCCACCATCGAACATCAAGCCACCGTCCAAAGGACTGTCACTGACCTCATCTCCTCTGGAGACCTTCCCTCTACAGCTTCCAACCTCATAGTCCCACAACCCCGGACAGCCCGCTTCTACCTCCTTCCCAAAATCCACAAACGGGACTGTCCCGGCAGACCCATTGTGTCAGCCTGCTCCTGCCCAACTGAACTTATTTCTTCCTATCTAGACTCTATCTTTTCTCCGCTGGTCCAGTCTCTTCCCACCTACATCCGTGACTCTTCTGATGCCCTACGTCATTTTGACAATTTCCAGTTTCCTGGTCCCAACCGCCTCCTCTTCACTATGGACATCCAATCGCTCTACACCTCCATCCCCCACCAGGATGGTTTGAGAGCTCTCCGCTTCTTCCTGGAACAGAGGCCCAACCAGTCCCCATCCACCAACACCCTCCTCCGCCTGGCTGAACTTCTTCTCACATTGAACAACTTCTCCTTCAACTCCATGCATTTCCTTCAAGTAAAAGGTGTCGCTATGGGTACCCGCATGGGTCCTAGTTATGCCTGTCTTTTTGTGGGATATGTCGAGCATTCTTTGTTCCAGTCCTACTCAGGACCCCTCCCCCAACTCTTTTTCCAGTACATTGATGACTGTATCGGTGCCGTTTCCTGGTCCCGCCCCGAACTAGAAAACTTTATCAACTTTGCTTCCAATTTCCACCCTTCTCTCACCTTTACATGGTCCATCTCTGACACTTCCCTTCCCTTCCTCGACTTCTCTGTCTCCATCTCTGGGGATAGGTTGTCTACCAATATCCATTATAAGCCCACTGACTCCCACAGCTACCTCGACTACACTTCTTCACACCCTACCTCCTGTAAGGACTCCATTCCATTCTCCCAGTTTCTCCGTCTCCGACGCATCTGATCTGATGATGCTACCTTCCATGACGGTGCTTCTGATATGACCTCCTTTTTCCTCAACCGAGGATTTCCCCCCACTGTGGTTGACAGGGCCCTCAACCGTGTCCGACCCATTCCCCGCACCTCTACCCTCACCCCTTCCCCTCCCTCCCAGAACCGTGACAGGGTTCCCCTTGTCCTCACTTTTCATCCCACCAGCCTCCATATCCAAAGGATCATCCTCCGCCATTTTCGCCACCTCCAGCGTGATGCCACTACCAGTCGCATCTTCCCCTCCCTTCCCCTGTCAGCATTCCGAAGGGATCGTTCCCTCCGCGACACCCTGGTCCACTCCTCCATTACCCCCACCACCTCGTCCCCATCCCAGGGCACCTTCCCTTGCAATCGCAGGAGGTGTAATACCTGTCCCTTTACCTCCTCTCTCCTCACTATCCCAGGCCCCAAACACTCCTTTCAGGTGAAGCAGCGATTTACTTGTACTTCTTTCAATGTAGTATACTGTATTCGCTGCTCACAGTGTGGTCTCCTCTACATTGGGGAGACCAAGCGCAGACTGGGTGACCGCTTTGCGGAACATCTCCGCTCAGTCCGCAAGCAGGACCCTGAGCTTCCGGTTGCTTGCCATTTCAACACTCCCCCCTGCTCTCATGCTCACATCTCTGTCCTGGGATTGCTGCAGTGTTCCAGTGAACATCAACGCAAGCTCGAGGAACAGCATCTCATCTACCGATTAGGCACACTACAGCCTGCCGGTCTGAACATTGAGTTCAATAATTTCAGAGCATGACAGCCCCCCACTTTACTTTCATTTTTAGTCATTTTTAGTTATTTTTTCTTCCTTTTTTTTTTTGGCATTCCTTTTTACATTTTTTACAATCTTTTTTTGTATTTATTTCAGTTCATCTTAGTTTGTTCAGTTTGCTCACCCACTGTTTTTTTCAGGTTGTTTTTCTTCAGGTTTGCACTTGCTGATGTTCAATATTCAGTATATTCACACCTAATCTGTACTAATGCTTTGTCTTTCAACACACCATTAACATATTGTTTGCCTTTGCTCCGTGACCTTTTGGTCAGCTATGTGGCCTGGTCCAATCTGCACCTTCTCCTTTGTTATCTCTTGCCCAACCCCCACCTCACTTGTTTATAATCTGTGACTTTTCTAATATTTGTCAGTTCCGAAGAAGGGTCACTGATCCGAAACGTTAACTCTGCTTCTCTTTCCACAGATGCTGCCAGACCTGCTGAGTGAATCCAGCATTTCTTGTTTTTGTTTCAGATTTCCAGCATCCGCAGTATTTTGCTTTTATATAAGTCTCAGTGTCTGGGCTGTGGTGTGTGTGTCTGTGTGTGTGCATATATATAAGTCTCAATGTCTGGGCTGTGGTGTGTGTGTATGTCTGTGTGCATATATATAAGTCGCAATGTCTGGGCTGTGGTGTGTGTGTGTGTGTGTGTGCATATATATAAGTCTCAGTGTCTGGGCTGTGGTGTGTGTGTATATATATAAGTCTCAATGTCTGGTCTGTGGTGTGTGTGTGTATGTGTGTGTGTGTGTGTTTGTGTGTGCATATATATAAGTCTCAGTGTCTGGGCTGTGGTGTGTGTGTGTGTGTGTGTGTGTGCATATATATAAGTCTCAATGTCTGGGCTATGGTGTGTGTGTGTGTGCATATATATAAGTCTCAATGTCTGGGCTGTGGTGTGTGTGTGTGTGTGCATATATATATAAGTCTCAGTGTCTGGGCTGTGGTGTGTATGTGTGTGTGTGTGCATATTTATAAGTCTCAGTGTCTGGGCTGTGGTGTGTGTGTGTGTGTGTGTGGGTGTGTGCATATATATATGTCTCAGTGTCTGGGCTGTGGTGTGTGTGCGTGTGTGTGTGTGCATATATATAAGTCTCAGTGGCTGGGCTGTGGTGTGTGTGTGTGTGTGTGTGTGTGCATATATATATAAGTCTCAATGTCTGGGCTGTGGTGTGTGTGTGTGTGTGTGTGTGTGTGTGTGTGTGTGTGTGTGTGTGTGTGTGTGTGTGTGTGTGTGTGTGTGTGTGTCTGTGTTTGTGCATATATATAAGTCTCAGTGTCTGGGTTGTGATGTGCGTGTGTGTGTGTGTGTGCATATATACAAGTCTCAGTGTCTGGGCTGTGGTGTGTTTGTGTGTGTGTGTGCATATATATAAGTCTCAATGTCTGGGCTGTGGTGTGTGAGTGTGTGGGTGTGCATATATATAAGTCTCAGTGTCTGGGCTGTGGTGTGTGTGTGTGTGTGTGCATATATATAAGTCTCAATGTCTGGGCTGTGGTGTGTGTGTGTGTGTGTGTGTGTGTGCATATATATAAGTCTCAGTGTCTGGGCTGTGGTGTGTGTGTGTGTGTGTGTGTGTGTGTGTGTGTGCATATATATAACTCTCAATGTCTGGGCTGTGGTGTGTGTGTGTGTGTGTGTATGTGTGTGCATATATATAAGTCTCAGTGTCTGGGCTGTGGTGTGTGTGTGTGTGTGTGTGTGCATATATATAAGTCTCAATGTCTGGGCTGTGGTGTGTGTGTGTGTGTGCATATATATAAGTCTCAGTGTCTGGGTTGTGATGTGCGTGTGTGTGTGTGTGTGCATATATACAAGTCTCAGTGTCTGGGCTGTGGTGTGTTTGTGTGTGTGTGTGCATATATATAAGTCTCAATGTCTGGGCTGTGGTGTGTGAGTGTGTGGGTGTGCATATATATAAGTCTCAGTGTCTGGGCTGTGGTGTGTGTGTGTGTGTGTGCATATATATAAGTCTCAATGTCTGGGCTGTGGTGTGTGTGTGTGTGTGTGTGAGTGTGCATATATATAAGTCTCAGTGTCTGGGCTGTGGTGTGTGTGTGTGTGTGTGTGTGTGTGTGTGCATATATATAACTCTCAATGTCTGGGCTGTGGTGTGTGTGTGTGTGTGTGTATGTGTGTGCATATATATAAGTCTCAGTGTCTGGGCTGTGGTGTGTGTGTGTGTGTGTGTGTGTGCATATATATAAGTCTCAATGTCTGGGCTGTGGTGTGTGTGTGTGTGTGCATATATATAAGTGTCAGTGTCTGGGCTGTGGTGTTTGTGTGTGCGTGTGTGTATGTGCATATATATAAGTCTCAGTGGCTGGGCTGCGGTGTGTGTGTGTGTGCATATATATAAGTCTCAATGTCTTGGCTGTGGTGTGTGTGTGTGCGTGTGTGTGCATATATATAAGTCTCAGTGTCTGGGCTGTGGTGTGTGTGTGTGTGTGTGTGTGTGTGCGTATATATATGTCTCAGTGGCTGGGCTGTGGTGTGTGTGTGTGTGTGTTTGTGTGTGCATATATATAAGTCTCAGTGTCTGGGCTGTGGTGTGTGAGTGTGTGTGTGTGTGTGTGTGCATATATATGAGTCTCAGTGTCTGGGCTGTGGTGTGTGTGTGTGTGTGTGTGTGTGCATATATATAAGTCTCAGTGTCTGGGCTGTGGTGTGTGTGCATATATATAAGTCACAATGTCTGGGCTGTGGTGTGTGTGTGTGTGTGTGCATATATATAAGTCTCAGTGTCTTGGTTGTGATGTGCATGTGTGTGTGTGTGTGCATATATTAAGTCTCAGTGTCTGGGCTGTGGTGTGTGTGTGTGTGTGTGTGTGTGTGTGTGTGTGTGTGTGTGTGTGTGTGTGCATATATATGAGTCTCAGTGTCTGGGCTGTGGTGTGTGTGTGTGTGTGTGTGTGTGTGTGCATATATATAAGTCTCAGTGTCTGGTCTGTGGTGTGTGTGTGTGCAGATATACAATTCTCAGTGTCTGGGCTGTGGTGTGTGTGTGTGTGTGTGTGTGTGTGTGTGTGTGTGTGTGTGTGTGTGTGTGTGTGTGTGTGTGTGTGTGTGTGTGTGTGTGTGTGTGTGTGCACATATATAATTCTCATTGTCTGGGCTGTGGTGTGTGTGTGTGTGTGCATATATATAAGTCTCAGTGTCTGTGCTGTGGTGTGTGTGTGTGTGTGTGCAT